>NC_067132.1:16562935-16864892 GCF_021347895.1 Acanthochromis polyacanthus | reverse complement strand
CAGGAAACACGTCCTCACCTTCAAATACTGTCAGATATGAGGGCTGCTTCCTGCTGGAGAAAAGGTGCGAGGATGGTGTGTCTATCTCACAGTCCTCTAACACCTCTAGTAAAACCCCCTAAATCTCTGTGATGCATTTTTTGCTTCAGAGACTTTTAGAAATTCTGTTTCGTAGCTGCAAGTGCAGGCCTTGCCGCTGAAAACATCTCAATAACACGGTTCAGAAATCAGCCAGAGCAGCGGCTTGATCTCAACGTGCAGCTGGAGGTGAGGCGTGTCCACCATTGCCACTTGTCTTTAACTAAACATTTCGGCAGTTAAGAAAGATCTCCGAGCTCAGACGTGAATACAGGCAGGAGGAGGAACAGGAAGTGCTCCTGCAGGAAGCAATCAATACTGCACAGCAAATATATCTGAAGAGAACAGAGAGGAGCTCTGGTGTTCAGCAGCAGACAGGGATTTTACTGCGTTTTGGGAGGCTGTTTCGTACGTTGTGTTTTTCGTTAAAATTCTTTTATTCACTGTAGACGGTATTGACTCGTCCTTTGGTGGTGTTCTGGGGGTCTAGTTGGTATAGTCCAGTACATTACTGTATGTATTCAATATATGTTCTGACAAAAGTTGTCTGTAAATATAGAACTTATTTTAAGAATTTATGGATTTTTGAACACTGTTGTACACAGAAATGTGTAAAAAGTTGACACCAAACAATGTTTATTTACTTGTTAGTAGTTATTGATGGAATGGGGGGAAACTGGCAATACACTTTTTTTTTCTTATAAGGTTATCTTGTCAGTTTTTATGTCACAGCAAAAGATCTAGCAAAAAATAGCTCAACAAATATGTGCAGAGGAGGAAGTATCAGCCTAGGGGCTTATAAAAAGCCTCCTTGTTAGAAAGCACATGTATAAATTGTGTAAGACAAAGCAAAAATAACATGAGGAGATAGACATTTACAATAATAAATACTGAGTTGGGAACTAGAAAGATGAAAAAGCAACATTAAAAACATATAAATGGAAGAAAAAACTAACCTGTTGCATAAATAGGAAAATTAAAGAGAATTGGAAATACTAAAATGAAAGTAGAAAACACTACAATGGGAAATCAGAATATTAAAATGAGAAACAGAAACACTGAAAAGGGAACCACTGACACTGAATGGGGATTCAAAAATATAAATAGGACAATAAACCATTTAAAGAGTTTGAAAAATGAACTAGAAATTGAAACAGTGTAAGTAGAAGCTGTAAAGAAAAAGAACTGAAAATATAAAACGGAGAATCAGAAACACTAAAAAAGGGATCAGAAATGCTCAGAAAATGAAAAGAAACCAGCAAACAAAAACAGAAACAAAATTATGATTACTATTAAGCAGGAGAAATCCCATTGAGATCAAGAATTTCATTTGCAAGCGAGTCCTAGCCAAGATAGGTAGCAGCAAATACAAAACAGTTAGAAAATGACACAGTTAAAACACAATTAAAGCACTAGCAAGTTCTAAAAACAAGGCCATGTTGTGGAGTCAGCCTCAAGAACTCGTAGTTTTGATTCTACACTGCTCAATGAGGTTAACTTGGTTAATTTCTAAGTTTTCTGCAACATATTCCATGCAAAAGGTGCAGAGTAAACAAAGCCTTTTACCCATTTCAATACGAGCATAAGGAACAGAAAGCAACAAATGATCTAGTGAATAGAGAGAGAGTAAAGATCAGGATTTTTCTGTGCAGTTAAATAACAAATGTAGGTGAGCAGTAGTCCAAGTTTTGCATTATATATGAAAGTACACCAATGATGAATCCTTCGGTTGGCTAAAACTGGCCATCTCACTCCACAGTATAACTCGCAGTAGTGTGTCGACACTTTACAATTCGCAATAAACCTCAGAGAAGCATATAAACAGTGTCCACCATCCAAAGACATTGAGCTGAAGCATTCATGTCCAAAAGATGTCCGTAATCCAACACAGACAAAAAAAAGTCGCAGCAACAAGCTGCTCTTTTGCATTAAGAGAAAAACACAACTTGTTTCGACAAAAAAAAACAATTTTAGCCTCAGCTTCTTCACAAGTTTCTCCACATGTGGCTTGAAAGTGAGGGAGTCATCAATCAAGACAAACGGGTATTTATACATCTGAACCACGTCTCCTTCATTTCCCTCAAGTGTGGAATCATTTGTGACCACTTCCTAGAATTGGAAATCAGCATTAACTTGGTCTTATCTGCATTGAGAACAGGTTTCGGGTGAATTAATGAGCGCTGGACAGCAACGAAGCAGAGCTACTAACACTACAGAGACCCTGAAATATATATAGTGGGAACAATGAACAGTAAAGGGGAACTAGAAGCATAAAACAGAGAATTGATCACATAAAACCAGAACTAGAAACATAAAGAGGTAGATCAAATATTTAAATTGGTCATAAAAAGGAAAATCTGAAAAACCCAAACTTTCATTTTCATATTGAGGATATGCTTTTAAAGAAGATAAAGTATACATCTGTTCTCAAGTTTAAATCATTCTACTGTTATGCAGATCTCCACAAATGCACATCTACCATCTACTGCACCTTGTGGGGAAAAAAATATGTCAAGAACATGTGGAACAACTGAAAATGGAAGCTACTCTTGTAGGTGGTTAAGCTGTTATTACCCCATTCTTTATGGCTCCTGGTGCAGAAAAGACAGAAGTCATAGAATCTAAGAAACTTTGTGAGAAGGTCAGTGTTTCTACATCAGTCAGAATGCGAGGGTCCACTGGGGCCCATGTGATGAAAATTTTGTCATCAGCCGAAGTTTGTATGCACCTCAAAATTTGTGTCTTTTTGAGCAAAGTATGTCGATATGACCTACTGAGCATACGTGCAATGGAGTCTTTCAAGTGGATTTTAGCGGACCACAAACAAACAGTAGTATAACTATCCCTAGGTGTTCACAGCTGTCTGTACATGACTGGAGCATAGTTAAAGTTGAAAACCCATTCCTGTTTTTTCAGTGGCCAAAGGTTTGTGCAACATAAATGTCATCATTCACCCAAGTACGCCGTCTTCCATCCGTCCCTCGACGGTCGTAAACATGCAGCTCAAAATTTGCCACCATGTCAGCATTTCAAGCATGCCAAATGTGAATGTGCCAGGTAAACAAACTGGGCTTAAAACAAATGCTTGTTTAGAGAAGAAGCTATCAAGGAGCCCTTCTTCATCATCCACACTTTTATACTTCATTATCAATCGGTGTAGTTTAAGTATTCGCTGCCAGACTTAGGAGCTGCTTTGATACTATACAAGCTTCCCATCGATGGGGCAGAGAGTTCTAAATCCTGTGTTATGTCCGCCCACGGTGCTCAGCACACCTCAGGAATAATCACATAGACACAGCGCTGCAGTCTGTAACCAGCTGCTATATCCTGTAAAAATTGCAAAGTCACAGCCAGCCTTTTAGAAACACCCAGAGGAGCCCAAGTGGACTTCTGTGTTTCACATGAGGGGCAATGCAACTATCTACACAGCAGATTGACTCGTATTGCAGTAGCATGAATAAAACTTTCACAACCTGATTAATCAAATATGTCATGCAGAAACCATGAATTGACCTTTAAAAAAAATCCATGTGACAGACAGGAAGTTGAATTTCCATGATTCCTCAGTCTGTGCAGGCGAGAGGTACACAAACGCCAACATGGAGCCATAAATCCACCTACAGAGAACTGGGTTTAACTCTGCAGCCTGTGAAGGGGTTTGTTCTTTGCCACTGCAGTAAGGACAAAGACTATCGGTCAGAACACTTGCATGATCCACAAGCTGGATGGAAAAGAGAGGAGTCGTGTCAATGGGTTCAGAATCTAGTTGGGTCATCTACGATGGTTCCGTGACCGTTGAGCTTAAAGGTTCGTTTCTCGGTGGATTTGTCATCTATGAAGAATAAATAAAAAATTTGGCCCCCATGCCCCTCGCGAAAATGTGGGCATAACCCGTGAGCACTGCAAATCCAAAATGGCCGCCGCGAGCTATTTTGGAAAATATCTTTTCAGTGGTTTGGCCCACAGAACCCCACAGCATATGGTTTCTGACATTTTTTGGGTCCAGGATCTCATATTTGATGTTGATTTAATGATTGGACCTGTTTTTGACCTTCAAATTCAAAATGGCCACCATAAAATCCAAAATGGCCGCCATCATTAATATCACAAATGATCTCTATTTTTTTTCCTACAAGGCTCAAACATGGATAGTTTCTTGAACTTTTTAAAGTTGAAGGATAAGTATTTAGTGTTTGCTTGAAGGCTTGACATGATGAAAGGCGCAACAAAAAAGTTTAGCAAACATAAAGACTCAAGGAAAGTGAAAATGTAAAAATGCGTAATACTGCTGTTAGCCACCACTTTAGGTGTTCACCCTTGTGCCACGATGAGGCCCAGTATTTACGACTTGACAAGGGATTTTTGTTATTTTTTTGGGGTTTTTTTTTGCCTTTTTTGCTTTTTTTTTGTTGTTTGGTTTTTTTTGTTTGATTTTGTAATATATTCAAACAAAAACTTAGCTTTCTAGATATGGCACTTGCCTACTAAAATGTTAGAATGTTGACATATGGCTCAAACCAGAAGAAAGACACTTTCTATAAAGCCAATGGCAGCCATTTTGGATTTTCTGTCAGCCATTTTGGATTTGAGGGTCAAAAACTGGTCCAATCATCAAATCAACATCATATATGAGATCCTGGACCCAAAAAATGTCAGAAACCATATATTATTGGGTTCTGTGGGCCAAGCCACTGAAAAATTATTTTCCAAAATAACTCACGGTGGCCATTTTGGATTTTTACGGCAGTCATTTTGGATTTGAAGGTTAAAAACAGGTCCAATCATTAAATCAACATCTAATATGAGATCCTTGACCCAACAAATGTCAGAAACCATATATTGTAGGGTTCTGTAGGCCAAACCACTGAAAAGATATTTTTCAAAATAGCTCACGGCAGTTATTTTGGATTTGCAGTGCTCACGGGTTATGCCCACATTTTTGCGAGGGGCATGGATAGATAGATCTATAGACGGACGGACGGACGGACGGACGGAACGGAACGGAACAGAACAGGGAGGAAACTCCAGCAGAAGTGGGAGGCCGACAGTCTGCTTCAGCTGGTTGGGTTGACTGGAAAGGGATTGCAGAGAAAAATTATCTGCATTCTTTTTTGTTTTTTTCCTTTTTTCCCTTTCTATCATTTTGAAGCGACCAGGTGTTTTTTTTTTCTACGTCTTCCTGGTCACTCTGTTCTATCACTCTTTGCTTGGATCACTTCAGTCTGAAACGTTTAGGACTTCTCTCATCGTCGTCCTCATCGTCATCTCTTTCTCTCTTTTTCCACAATCGGCAATGTTTGTTGTCCTGAGAATGGACATCTTCGTCATCTTCTCTTGATCTTTTTCTTGATGTAGCAGGAAGATCACCTGGATCAGCCTCACTGTCTTGGTGATGGACTGGAGCATCGTCATCTTCGTCACTGTCATCACTGTCAGTGTCATCAAACTCATCCCACCAGCGGAATCTTCTGCTGTGGGCGTCTTCACCTTCATCCTCCTCCTCCTCACTCTGCCGTTGCCTTGATGCTTCAGGCTGAGGATCATCAGATGCTTCTGCTTCTTGGACAACCTCCACCTCTGGTCTGATTATGTCGTGTTCGACATTGTCCATGATAATGTTGTTCATGTTCTCAGTGAAGTAGCGGTCAAAAATGTGCCTCAGATCGCAGAACAGAGGATCGTCCACTCCGTGATAGGTGACTCTACGGAGCAGTTCGAGCAGCGTACGTGCATACTCTGCAAAGTCAGCCTCCAACATTTGTTCAATTGTGGCTAGATGAAATGTCAGTCCTGAAAAATCAAATCCACAATTTTGGCACAATTAATAAGAATCAAATTCAAAACCAGCACTTCAATTTTCCTCAACTTAGTGCAGCGGTTAAGAGAATAATTGTTCAAATTATGATAAAAGTACCAAACTTGGACCAAGTACAGCCTGAACCCTTGTCTTCCACATAAGGGAGAGCTTCACCAGAAATTTGCAATATTTCAGGGGTAGATTAAGTATTAAATATTGGGTATCGGTTAATATGTTAAATATTGTAAAAATCATTTAACACTGTGGAAAGCCAAATTGGTGGCATATTTTCCCTTCAAGTGGAAGACAGCTATTGATTAGAGGGATTTTAAGCATGTTTAGCTAAAAAAAAAAATAGTGGTTCTGCAGCATAAATACTTCAAAATGTACACAATTTAAACTTTGAATATACAGAATACTTAACAGTTAAGAATTATTCCACATCAATAACATCTGGCCTACATTATACATGGCTGTTCATCCAATTGTTGCACAATTTATAGCTGTGTAACTTAAAAGTAACAATCCTATCTATGTCTTTTTCATGTATTTCACTCTTTAGAGTATTGTCCTTAAACATTAAATTTTGATTTAAAGGGTTTCAGTTTATTGTGATACTTCTTGATCTCAAATATGATGTTATTCTTAAGGACTGGTTGAACCATTTTCTGCACAGACTTAGCATAATTATAGAAAATGATTCAATGGTGAGTTGAAATGTTAAAAATGGGTCTGATTTGCACCTATCCTGTCTGTCTGCATCTGTTATCATTTTCAGAAAACCTTGTTGTGGTTTTTACAAGACTCTCCTGCATGAGCAAAAAAAAAAAGAACAAAAAGTTGATATTGACCTGAGTGGGTGACATTGGTCTGATTATTTGATCTGATTATATCCTCTGGCTACATGATTACACATTCTGTCTTACAGATGCATGTGCATGTTCATAATCACAAAACGAGAGCCCTGAACTGAGGACCGCCGACATCCTGGCTGCCATTAATTTTGAACTCTTGTAATTGGTGGTGGATTCAGCTTGAGTAGAATAGTGGAGGTGATTATCATAAAATTGATGATGTAAATTAATACATGTACATGTAATATGAGCTGATCATTTTTAATTTTATATTTTAAAATGTCTATCTACAGTATGTGGAGGATGCTTGTACATATTTATAGACACCAATTCTTTTGCAATTCACTACTATGAAAATGGCACTAATTTGGCATGTACTTTTTCTAGAAACATAATAGTGGTAGTATCCACTTTATGAGAATAAATATTGTCCTTAGCATTCATAATGATCATGCTTATATATGTTCCAACATGCTTCACCAGTGTATAAGATGTCCTTTGTTAATTCCTTGAATAAAACTTTTGAATGGCAATTAAATAATTGGTGTGCTTAGTTACTTTTTTTCTGAAAGTTTACAATATTTTTTATTGGTCATTTCTACATTGTCAACACTTTTTAAGTATTTACAAAGTACATTTAGCCCTGTTTTTGTTGTTGTCAAAGAGATAGTTACAAAATAAATACACACAATGCATATTTCTTGCTAAACACCAAGTATCCTAAATAAAACACTGAATCCACCCCCTTAATCTTTTAATTTTTGCTGAAGCCCTCCTTTTTCTGCTTAACAGTGGTCTTGGCTTTGCATCTGCAAAATTTGGTACTTTTACCACAATTTGAACAATTCTTCCAAATATTCTCCTTAACCGCTGCACTAACTAGCAAAGAAAACCGATCTAAAATGCTCTAAAGTGTACATCACAGATATCTCAGATGTAAAACAATGGAACAACTACTTACGATTTGGAGGCTGATTCAGAGAGTCCCCGACGTCCATCTTTTGAAAAGCAGCTGAACGATGTGTGACAGTGGTGCTGAAAGTTTTCTGTGGTCTGTCCAACAAAAACGCCAACTGGTTCAGTGAGATCTCAAGAGCAGACTGTCCTTATTCCTAAGCTGCTTTGCTTTGGTTTGATTTCACTTCAATTCAAATCAAAACACTTCATTTGTAACTGTCAGTAATTCCAGCTTTCACTAACATGGGGCTGAAGGCAAGTTTTCTTTATCACATTTAAAAGTAAACACCTGCATATTATATTTAGAAATGCATATTTGATCTACATTTGAGTCCAAAAAGATGCTGAGGTTAATTGATGATCCTAAATGTTCCTGTAGGTGTGAGTGTGATTGTTTGTCCTGTTTTTAAGCTACTGTGTTGTTTTGATGTTGTTTTCTTGTTTTTTCCTCTGTGAAGCACTTTGGTCACCCTTTGGGTTGTTGTAAAGGATCATAAAAATAAACTCTGATTGATTGATTGATTGTAATTTTTGCATGTTTTCGTGTCATTTTTCTGTATTTTAGTGTCATGTTTTGCATCTGTTCTTGTAACTTTTGCATCTTTTTGAGTAATTTGTGGATCTTTTAGTGTCATTTTTCTGTGTTTTAGATTCTCTACCAATAAAAAAAACAAAAAACAAACAAACCTCAGGCCGAAATACTGTTTTACTGTCTCTATGAAATTTTCCGTGTAAGTTTGGCATCTTTTAGTTTACTCTTTTGGGTTTTTGTGCCATTTTTGCACCTTTCTTTTCTTGCAGTTACGTCTTTTCATGTCATTTTTCTGTATTTTAATGTCATTTAAGCGTCTTTCGTGTTATTTTTGCATCTTGTGATTTTGTCACCTTTTAATGACATTTTTCCATCTTTTCATGTCATTTTTAGGTGTTTTCATGTCATTTTTCTGTATTTTAGTGTCATTTTTTGCATCTGTTCTTGTAACTTTTGCATCTTTTTGAGTAATTTTTAGATCTTTCAATGTCATTTTGCATCTTTCAGTGTCATTTTTCTGTGTTTTGGATTCTCTACCAATAAAAAAACAACCAAAACTCAAGCCGAAATACTGTTTTACTGTCTGTATGAAGATTTTCGTGGATGTTTTGCATCTTTTAGTGTACTTTTTCAAGGTTTTTGTGCCATTTCTGCATCTTTCTTGTCCTGGAGTTGCGTCTTTTCATGTCATTTTCTGTATTTTAGATTCTCTAACAATAAAAAGAACAAAAAACAAGGCCGAGTCTGACGTGGAAATACCGTTTTATTGTCTGTACCAAACTTGATTTAAGAAAACCGAGTTCATCAGAGTATAAGAAACACTTGACAGAGAAAGAGGCCCACAGTGTTCACGTCCTCGGCAAGGAAGAAAAAAGAAACTCAGAAACACCTTTAAAGCCAAATATTTCTCTTTGCTCAGACGTTCTCTGTCCTCTTCCATTCACACAGTCCTAACACTTACGACGCTTCACTACTATCGTCAAACTGTCTCCAAACTGCAAATAAAACCCGACAGTTGTCTAAAGATTCTCCAGCGACGGACAGAAAAGCTCCTCGTACTCCAGCGGACCGCTCAGTATCGGCTGTATTTCAGGGTTTTAGTGACGACAGGCACTCTGTTAAAAGTTCTGTTTACAGTTTGACGTTTTCCTGCATTGAAGAAACAGAAAAACTGAAGGATGGAGTTTGTTTAGTCCATTTGTCTCGACATTAACCTTCTCAAACCCGTCTCCTACAACCACCAAAAGAAAGAACCTGAACCTACAACAACCTAAAAACTTCACTCAAACCAAAACAATCACGTGTAAGAGCTGAAATTCAATTTTTCAAAGCGGTTTGCTTCGAGAAAAAAGCTCCAAATTCTCCAAAATGTGAACATTTCCTGCTTTCTTTCCTCCCCTGTGAATGTAAACTGATAAAACAAGGCGTCATATTGGGATTGAATCGAGATTTTTCACTATTTTCTGACTATTTTTAAGAACAAATAATCCAATAATCTAGTTAATGTGTTTTTCAGGAACTCTGGGCGTATAAATAGAGAATAAATGACAATATAGCAAAACATAGCTGGAATAATAAATAAAATTGTCCTTTTATCTGCTTTTAACTTCAGCAGAAACCATTTTTGATTGTTTATGAAGGAGGAAAACCTCAGTTTAAATTCATCTTTCTGCAAAATGATGAACATCTGCATCAGTTGTTGCACCAGATTTAACTTTGGCTCTTAATCACTTGAGGTGAAAGTTCTCATTAATGAGTTTTCAGACAACAAAGTTAATATTTGTGGTAAATATTTGTTCAGTTCTGCAGCCAGAATCGTATTTTCAGGGATGTTTGTTCATGAAACTCCTCATTTTAGTTGTTTCCTGCTACAGTCAGATAAAAACTGGGTAAAAGTCGCTTAAAACAGATTTTCAAAGTAAATCTGCTGAAGTACACGTATAGAAACAAAAGATCCCGTCAAACAGAACACATTCTGAAAATAAGATTGAGATTCTTACTGAAGGCACCGTGACAAAGATTCCTGTGATTCTTAATGACCAGAGATTGTGTTGAGGAAAACTGGGATCAAATATTTGTCACTGTGTCATGTAAAACAGTGCACTCTTTAATAATCCGCTGATTATTTAGAAACTTATTAGCAACAAAATAAAAAAAACTACAAATTAGCTTCCTTAGCACACTGCTGTGAATTGTCTTTGTGACAAATTGGTGATTTTATCAGTCAGTTGTCTTACTTTTCCTTCATTAAACATTAGAAATTCTTGTAAAATCAGGGCAGGAATGCGTATTACAATCATGGAAAGTAGCAGTGGTTTGGCTAGCAACGGGCACCATGACAAAGACTTCTGTGATGCTTAATGACCTCCGATTAAGGAAACCTGGGATCAAATAGGACTGAATTTTTGTATCACTGTAGCATTTGACAGTGCAGTTTAATAATCTGCTGATTATTGATTTAGCAACTTATTAGCAACAAAATTACAGAACTACAAAATTAGCATCATTAGCGTACTGCCTCAAATTGTCTCTATGACATCTGTGTGACAAATTGCTAATTTAATCAGTAATTTTCCTTCATTTTCCTAGAAACTCTTGTAAAAATCAGGCCAGGAACATATTTTAATTATGAAAAGTAGCAGTGGTTTGGCTAGCAACGAGCACCATGACAAAGACTTCTGTGACGCTTAATGACCTCCGATTAAGGAAACCTGGGATCAAATAGGATTAAATTCTTGTATCACTGTAGCATTTGACAGTGCAGTTTAATAATCTGCTGATTATTGATTTATAAACTTATGAGCGACAAAATTACAAAACTACAAAATTAGCATCCTTAGCATGCCGTCGCAAATTGTCTCTTTGTTGTGACAAATTGGTGATTAAATCCGTAATTCTCCTTCATTTTCTTCTGTTTAACATTAGAAATTCTTGTAAAATCAGGGCAGGAATACATATTTTAATTACGAAAAGTACCAGTGGTTTAGCTAGTAACGGGCACCAGGACAAAGACTTCTGTGATACTTAATGACCTCCAAGCAGAGTTTATGGATTAAGGAAAACTGGAAAAAAGTTCTTAGTCACGGTGTCATCTGAAACAGTGCACCCTTTAATAATCAGCTGATTGTTGCTTTAGAAACTCGTTAGCTCAAAAATTACAAAACTACAACATTAGCATCCTGCTGCAAACCGTCTCTTTGTGACAAATTGGTGATTTAATCAGTCATTTTCCTTCACTTTCCTCCATGAAACATTAGAAAATAGAAATGAATTGTGAATTTGCGTCCGTCCAAGGGCTTTAAAATCTATTCAACTGATCTTTAATTTAATTCTGCAGCCGTTTAGGTCGAACTGAAGGCAAGAATACAACAAATAAATCAGCATAAATATATAATTTCTTGTTTGCTTTGCGAGCGTTTAATGGAAGACAGGCGTCAGCCGCCCACAAAACCTCCGATGTCGAGTAGATTCAGAACACATTAAAAAACACAACTGTAACAGTACAAACAGCAGAGACGCACAATAAAGTAAAAAAAAAAAAAAAACAGAAAGAAAGTTATGAAAATTCTTATGAATAAGGCCACTGATAAAGTCATGTGTATTCCAAGAGTTTGTTTTTCTAAACACAGTAGAGGAGAAAAAAGAAAAAAAAAAAGTCAAATAAGATCAACGGCAGATGAAGAATTTGGCTTCGGTGAACTCTTAGCTTTACGATTTCACAAAAAAAAAAAAAAAAAACACGGTTTCGACGTGGCAGCTACATGCAGCGAAATCTGATCACAGTGTTTCGTCACGTGGAATTTATTTCGGCATAAAAACAGACAAAAATCAGCTACGATCAGAAACACTTCGACTTGTTTAGGAAGCCTGAAATGACAGTGAAAGGGGTTCTTTTTCATTAAATATCCAAATATCCTATTTTTTGCTGGGAAAACAAGTTTTTGACAGGCGAAGGAGCTCAAACAGAAGTTAAAGGTGAACGAAAACAAACAAACAAAAATAAACAAAAAGCGGCATGAGGGGGAAGATATGATTAGCGTTAATTTACAAAAGCTCGTCAAAGAAGGCGTCCTCGGTGGCGACGGCTAAACAGAAGGCCAAGAAAGGACCCGCCTCGTCCCGGACTAAACCCTGAGCCCCTCGAAACACGGAAATGCTGCTGTGTTTCCATTCGGAAATATTGTGGCAAAGAAACGTTGCCATGTTTCTGTACCAAAATTAGCCGGTCAAGAAATGCTTCTGTTTAACTTACAGTGATTTACAGAGTGAATGGTACAAAAGGAAGGATTGGCTCTGTGGATGCGCTATACGCTATACGCTGACAGCACCGCAGACAGCTCCGCGTCCGAATTGTCATTTTCTCTCTCATTTTGTGTCTCGAACATAAACAAGGAATGCGCTCTGTTGTCATGAGATATAAAGTTAATTGGGAGAGTCTTGGGACTGCTATTAAATTATTGTTTAAGCTTTTTTAATGCTGTCTTACCATCTTGATTTTGTCAGATTAAGCAGGCACTTACCTGCCTACACATGTAAACTGTCATTGGTGTGTCCGTCGCAATTTGCGACTGCCTGCCTACCTAACCCTGGAGCTCACAGCACGTGCCTGGTCTCTTCAAATTATTAAAATAATTGACTTTACTGCCATTATCTGCTTCTCTAACATATATTAGTGTGTGTGTGTTTACATTGTTTGCAAAATACTTGTCTACAGTCGAGCTTAATATCAGAATATTCTATTACTGTTAATCCCGCTATGAATATTAAAATACGCCGAACCATTTGTCCTGTATCATAGCTACATGTATGACGTTTGCAGCAAAAAAATTAAAATAAATAACGCGTGAAAATCAGTTTAATATTCAGAGTTAAGATGGATTATATGCGCTGTCAAACAGCGCTGAGTGGAGCGGCTGACCGGACCAAGATGACTGCTATTAAATTATTAAATTACCGCTCGTCAGCCCCAATAGGCAGTAGCGGTCGATGCCGCGTCTACTCTTTATTATGTCTATGGTTACAACAGCAATACATAGCATAGGTGACTGTACGGATGCCTGTTCAAAACACACAGACGTCAATAAACAGTTCCGAAATGTTCTTGTTGTCAGCTTTAACATTGTCGTTATTGCTCTGTTTGGACTCACGGTTGTTCAGTCTACCAGTAAAATACTCATTAACCACAACACCAGCAAATAGTCTCACTTTGGAAACAAACACTGTCACTCTTAGCACGCTGAACCACAAAATAACAGAGCATTACATGAAATAAATTTTAATCTTTCAAGTTTGAATGATTGCTTTTTAGATAAATCTGTATATTATAAAAGATCTTTGCACTTTCAGTTTTCTAAATTATTGTGATATATTGCAACAAGAAAGAATCAGGAAGGCAGCAATTTACATCAAGAACACTATTTTTCTGTGCCTTTGCATCGGTTCTTCGGGACCTTAAAATAAAATGTTTACTGTAAACAAAACAAAAAAGCAGAATTCACAGGACAGAATATAAATTAAGATATGTCGGCAGCAACATTCACACCCTGTCATCTGCATTTGGCCTCATGTTTCCAACCATTACATCTGATGTCTTCTCTGATGCATTGTGGGTAGAACCTTTGAGTGTCTGATCCACCCCTGGCAGGCTTCAGGAGAAATATCTCCACACCCAGCATTGTTCTGATTGTGGTTTTAACTGTTTTGAACACAGTGTGTTAGCATTTGAACAATGCGCTGTAAAAGTCTAGTGTTCTGCAGGTGGTGAACTAGAAACTGAGAAAAGAGTTCATGAATTTTGGTGACTGTGGTCACTGAATGCATTTTGTGTGAAAGCAATGGAAAGTGATTCACAGTTCAGTCCACATGGACTTCTGTTTTGCTGACTGAGTTAAGAGTTTTGAACATGTGACTTCAGTTTGGACCAATGCGTGTTAGCAATCGAAAAAAAACCTGCAACATGGGTTTATGTTGTTCATAATTATACCAAACGTAAGACGTGGGAATAAACAGATCAACTAAAAGATTTAAACATATTTTATTTTATATTTTTGGTCAGAAAACAACATGCCTGATTCTCTGTTTTCAGGAATAAAGAAGGTGAGATAAATTTATCTTGATTTGGTTTACAGTAAACTTACTTTTCCCTCCAGGTTTAGCTCAAATCACTTCCATAAATAAATCAATAAATAACTGTGAACAAATAGTGAAAATCTGACCAAACTAATTCATCCAAAGATAAATTAATAATAATAATAATAATAATTAAATAAATAAATAAATAATAGTGGTGTAATAATGTGACATTCAAACACTATGAAAACAGTGGAAGCAGCAAATATCTGTTAAATAATGATAGTTGTGGGTCATTCCTACTATTCGGTGCCATTTCGGCCTTGTTTAATCTATTAAAAAAAATGTTAAAATTTCCAATTTTTTTCGTCTTTTATCTGAAGGATTACTTATCAAACTATAAGAAAACTATATTGGTCCAGCTCAGGATATCAATAATCTAATATTTTTACCAAATTCTTTGCATGTGACAGACGGCAAATGTCCACCCTGTTACGGGACATTCTCACATCTATTACACTATGTTTCCAAACCACTCTAGCTATAATAATTACATTTAGTAAGAGCTAAAATGTCCCTTAATTTATCCTTGAAATATCTATTTTGACAAATATTAACAAAGAAGTATATGTACAAAAAATGTGCTCTATTGTAAGGCACAACACAATTTGAGCACATTTCTTTTCAATTTTAAGATAATTTCAATGGAATCTACCTTTATTTGTTTTAGTGATTTCATTATACTAATTAGAAACTGCAAGTAAACACAAAGACATGCTAAATATTTCAGACTTTTTATCTAATTCTCATCAAAAAATAAGGTAACAGGGTGGACAGACGAGTAACAGGGTGGACAAGACGTCACAGAATGGACCTAATATTTGTGAACAAAATTTTATTTAAAAAAGTAAATTTATTTAACCTTTACATTAACATTAAAATTATTTTTAAAAAATACTTCCAACAAGTAAATAAAAATATCATTAACTAGTCATATTAAAAACATCAAAAACGTCATTAGCATCAGCTTTACATACGAATTCACTGAACAATATAATTCATTAACAATTAGAAATTCATTCAATAATTTAAAATAGGAAATTCATTCAATAAACTAAAAATAAAACAATCAATTTATAACCAAAAATAATAATAGAAGACAACATATGCTGAAGAAAGATGTTTATCCACCTCTGTTATGTCCACCCTGTTACTGTGTGTCCACCCTGTTACTCTACAAAACGGTAACAGGGGGGACATTTAATGCTAAAGCTGTCCCTTACTGCTAATGTGATGAAAAACAAGATAGCACTTAGTGACAACCAAGGAAGATTTTTAACATATTTATTAACCATATTTTTGAAATTACCAAAAAATATAATTTTCTGCTATAAAACAGGGTAACAGGGTGGACATCTTATGCTTTACCACGTCAGTCAAGCATTCTAAAACACTTAAAAAAGGTTGTTTAAAGAGAGGTACTTACTTTACTTCCATCAGTTTGATTTTCCCTCCAAAAGTGTAAGCTACTTCCTGTATCAAGTGACTAGATGATGTATTGGGGGGGGCGTGTGCAGAGATCTTTGTATCAAAGTAACAGGGTGGACAGTTGACTCAGGGACACAACATATTTTGAATATTTTAAGCAGTAAAAATGTATAAATAACAAAAAATAACATTTGGGGAGGTAGATTATAAACGTAGCTGTGCAACAATAGTGAAAAGTGTTGGGTTTATTTTATTACTATTACTTTTATATGTATTTTTAATTGAGCAAACATGATTTGGGACATGGGAATTTGGCCTACTTATCCAAAAATAAGGGTAATTGTTTAAAATTGAAATATTCCTGCATACATATCATTGTATATTATGGTAGAGAACTGTTAACCATATAAGCCAGGCTTTTGAAAATTAGTATTAGGACATTTTTACCAAAAATATGCAATACTCTGTCATGGGGACTCAAATGGCACCGAATAGTAGGAATGACCCTTTTAGTTCATTTAGATCAACTATTTTACAGTCACGCACTGTAAAAGAATAATTACTATTTGTATTTGTCAGATTTTAGATTTTTTTTTTTACAGTTAATGGTGAAATTAATACGTTCTTTTTCAATTAAAAAAAAAAAAAGAAAAAAAAAAAAAAGAGTCTGACGTGAAAATATGTGTTATTGCCTGTTAGTTGGGTCATCTACGATGGTTCCGTGACCGTTGAGCTTAAAGGTTCGTTTCTCGGTGGATTTGTCATCTATGAAGAATAAATAAATAAATTTGGCCCCCATGCCCCTCGCGAAAATGTGGGCATAACCCGTGAGCACTGCAAATCCAAAATGGCGGCCGCGAGCTATTTTGGAAAATATCTTTTCAGTGGTTTGGCCCACAGAACCCCACAGCATATGGTTTCTGACATTTTTTGGGTCCAGGATCTCATATTTGATGTTGATTTAATGATTGGACCCGTTTTTGACCTTCAAATTCAAAATGGCCACCATAAAATCCAAAATGGCCGCCATCATTAATATCAGAAATGATCTCTATTTTTTTTTTTTACTACATGGCTCAAACGTGGATAGTTTCTTGAACTTTTTTAAGTTGAAGGATAAGTATTTAGTGTTTGCTTGAAGGTTTGACATGATGAAAGGCGCAACAAAAAAGTTTAGCAAACATAAAGACTCAAGGAAAGTGAAAATGTAAAAATGCGTAATACTGCTGTTAGCCACCACTTTAGGTGTTCACCCTTGTGCCACGATGAGGCCCAGTATTTACGACTTGACAAGGGATTTTTTGGGGGATTTTTTTTTGCTTTTTTTTTGGTGTTATGTTTTTTTTGTTTGTTTGTTTTTTGTTTGATTTTGGTATTAATTCAATTACCAAACAAAGTCCCAGAAACCATATACTATGGAGTCATATGGCTCAAACCAGAAGAAAGACACTTCTTTAAAGCCAGTGGCAGCCATTTTGGATTTTCTGTCAGCCATTTTGGATTTGAGGGTCAAAAACTGGTCCAATCATCAAATCAACATCATATATGAGATCCTGGACCCAGAAAATGTCAGAAACCATATATTATTGGGTTCTGTAAGCCAAGCCACTGAAAAATTATTTTCCAAAATAACTCACGGTGGCCATTTGGGATTTTTACAGCAGCCATTTTAGATTTGAAGGTTAAAAACAGGTCCAATCATTAAATCAGAGAGACGGACGGACGGACGGACGGACGGACGGACAGACGGACAGAAAGAACAGGGAGGAAACTCCAGCAGAAGTGGGAGACCGACAGTCTGCTTCAGCTGGTTGGGTTGACTGGAAAGGGATTGCAGAGAAAAATGATCTGCATTCTTTTTTGTTTTTTTCCTTTTTTCCCTTTCTATCATTTTGAAGCGACCAGGTCTTTTTTTCTACGTCTTCCTGGTCGTTCTGTTCTATCACTCTTTGCTTGCATCACTTCAGTCTGAAACGTTTAGGACTTCTCTCATCGCTGTCCTCATCGTCATCTCTTTCTCTCTTTTTCCACAATCGGCAATGTTTGTTGTCCTGAGAATGGACATCCTCGTCATCTTCTCTTGATCTTTTTCTTGATGTAGCAGGAAGATCACCTGGATCAGCCTCACTGTCTTGGTGATGGACTGGAGCATCGTCATCTTCGTCACTGTCATCACTGTCAGTGTCATCAAACTCATCCCACCAGCGGAATCTTCTGCTGTGGGCGTCTTCACCTTCATCCTCCTCCTCCTCACTCTGCCGTTGCCTTGATGCTTCAGGCTGAGGATCATCAGATGCTTCTGCTTCTTGGATAACCTCCACCTCTGGTCTGATTATGTCGTGTTCGACATTATCCATGATAATGTTGTTCATGTTCTCAGTGAAGTAGGGGTCAAAAATGTGCCTCAGAGAGCATAACAGAGGATCGTCCACTCCGTGATAGGTGCCTATACGGAGCAGTTCCACCAGCGTACGTGCATACTCTGGAAAGTCAGCCTCCAACATTTGTTCAATTGTGGCTAGATGAAATGTCAGTCCTGAAAATTCAAATCCACAATTTTGGCACAATTAATAAGAATCAAGGTCAAAACCAGCACTTCAATTTTCCTCAACTAGCAAAGAAAACTGATCTAAAATGCTCTAAAGTGTATGTAACCCACATAAAAATCACGCATCCTCAAACGAAAATAATTAATATAAAATATTTCCCATTATTTACGATCAGTAAATGCACCTTCACGTATGCTCTCAGGTTGCGTAGCCGTTTCGACCAATCAGGTCACTTGTGGGTCTAATGAATACAGCTGTGCTCCTCTCCACACACACACACACTGGTGAGGAGACGAGCCACAGGATAGCTGCTAACACGGTTAGTCTCTAAACAACTATCTTTTGCTTTTAAACATTTGTTGATCATGCTTTTAAATACACTGCACTCTGTAAACTTATAGAGATCGGTTAGCGCCGCTTCAGGGAACAGGGTTTTTGGCTGGGATTGATAATCGAAGGGAATTGGTGAGTCTGAATGTTTGAATGTTGTTTGTGCTAACTAGCATTAGCATATCAATGCGGTCGGTGATCACCTGGCTGCTTGTCTATAGTGCTCCATTGATATGCTAACGCAGCTATATTACTGTATTGACCATCGTAGCCTATGTTATTTTGGGCAAAGCACTTTAAGTCCTTGTTGGCTAAAGATTTTTCACTTTTTAAAGTGTAATGATTTTGATTTGTGTACTTAGTAAATGCACTGCACCTGTAAGCTAAATATTATTGGATTTGAAATGCATTCTTATTTATCTAAATGTGTAATGGAATATTGAATATGTGTGTACACTGACTAAAGCTAGCTAAAGATAATGATTTCTGATGAACATTTTAACTGATAGTGGTCCTGTCTGTTATATACAGGCCAGGTGTGCCCTGTTGGGTGCGCTGATGGACACTTATCAATAACTCATGAACTCTCTGGTTGAACCTATGGACAATTAACCCACACCGCATTGTGGGGGAAAACTACCAGCTTTTGTGTACCTTGAATTGTGTTTGGGACATTTTCTACACTGTGCTGTTAACTGGTTGGAGTGTGATTGTGTTATTGGTGAAGCATAAAAAAATAGCTGAAGTGCACTTCTTCATAGATTTACTATCTAAAACATTATTTGCAGATTGTAAATATTGTAAATATATTTTTCCACATTAACACACACACACACACATAAACCAAAATTTCTGCCTCAAGTGTCTTTACTGTACCTCTACCTCCCAGAGCCGAATCAAAATCTTCTGATCTAGTCCAAAATCCTGTTACATCTTTTCATAATTTTTACTTACACAATTCATACATGCTACATGTACATCACAGATATCTCAGATGTGAAACAATGGAACAACTACTTACGATTTGGAGGCTGATTCAGAGAGTCCCCGACGTCCATCTTTTGAAAAGCAGCTGAACGATGTGTGACAGTGGTGCTGAAAGTTTTCTGTGGTCTGTCCAACAAAAACGCCGACTGGTTCAGTGAGCTCTCAAGAGCAGACTGTCCTTATTCCTAAGCTGCTTTGCTTTGGTTTGATTTCACTTCAATTCAAATCAAAACACTTCATTTGTAACTGTCAGTAATTCCAGCTTTCACTAACATGGGGCTGAAGGCAAGTTTTCTTTATCACATTTAAAAGTAAACACCTGCATATTATATTTAGAAATGCATATTTGATCTACATTTGAGTCCAAAAAGATGCAGAGGTTAATTGATGATCCTAAATGTTCCTGTAGGTGTGAATGAGATTGTTTGTCCTGTTTTTAAGCTACTGTGTTGTTTTGATGTTGTTTTCTTGTTTTTTTTCCTCTGTGAAGCACTTTGGTCACCCTTTGGGTTGTTGTAAAGGATCATAAAAATAAACTCTGATTGATTGATTGTAATTTTTGCATGCTTTCGTGTCATTTTTCTGTATTTTAGTGTCATGTTTTGCATCTGTTCTTGTAACTTTTGCATCTTTTTGAGTAATTTGTGGATCTTTTAGTGTCATTTTTCTGTGTTTTAGATTCTCTACCAATAAAAAACAAACAAACCTCAGACTGAAATACTGTTTTACAAATAGCTCGAGGCGGCCATTTTGGATTTTACGGCAGCCATTTTGGATTTGAAGGTCAAAAACAGGTTCAATCCTTAAATCAACATCAAATATGAATTCCTGGACCCAAAAATTGTCAGAAACCATATATTGTGGGGTTCTGTGGGCCAAACCACTGAAAAGATATTTTTCAAAATAGCTCACGGCGGTTATTTTGGATTTGCAGTGCTCACGGGTTATGCCCACATTTTCGCGAGGGGCATGGGGGCCAAATTTTTTACTTATTCTTCACAGATGACAAATCCACCGAGAAACGAACCTTTAAGCTCAACGGTCACGGAACCATCGTAGATGACCCAACTAGTTATGAAACTACTCGCCATATTTATTCAAAGTAAAAAGCTCTTAATAGATCATTGAAGTGAGAGCTCATGAATGCCAACCACCTGTCCTCACAACCCTGAGCAGGACAAAAACCATCGTCCTTCCCAAGTTTCTCTCCTCTCAACTCTCACCTTGAGTCAACTTGCTTGATTTTCTTTCTGTTCACTTTGAAGATGTGGGTGCGTGTTTGTGTCGCTGCGATGGAACTTTGATGGCACTCCAGGTCGAGGTTGCACGTATTGTCCCTCGAAAACACGGCCTTGATTAAGATGCTTTGTAGGGCTGTGATGGCTCCAGTTCTCCACCAGCTACTCATCCGGTGACCACAGACACTCCATTCTGCTCTGAGGAGGTCCACTCATGAACCAGCAGCTCCTGTACACACTCTGCACCAGCACAAACGCCAGCCAGAGCAGTCTTAACAATGCAATCTGGCTTTTTATCTCCGCCTCTGATCCTCTCTCTTGCTGTATCCGCATCTCTGTCTCTCGAGCTTTTGCTGCCTGCTCCTTGTTTCTCGTGTCTGCTTTCTCTTTTCCTTTTATTCTTCATGCTTCTCAGTGCTTGTATCCGTCTTTTACATACAGACAATCTGCCTTCATTCACTTTCTGCCTCTCTCTCTGCCAGACTTTGTCAGAAATATAACCTGCCAAGGTCAGTCACACTGATCAGCTGTCAGTCAGCCTGGCGTGGGCAGACTTTCATGCCTGCAGTGATTAGAGAGGGTGATGAGGTGTGTGTGTGTGTGTGGTGCAGGGAGGGTGTTATAGGTGTGTGAGGGTGGGGTCTGCCAGTGTGAGGCCTGAAAGGTAGTGGAGCAGGTAGGGGTGACCTTGCTACACAGCAGCAACATCTGAGCGGCTCTGAAGTAAAAGAGACAAAAAAAAAGCGAGCACAGAAGCTCGGGACGGGTGTAGCAGAGAAAAAGAACACTCCAGCAGCGGATTTGGGAAAGTTTGGGAAGAGTTTAACACCAGATAACTTTTCAGGCACAACTCCCGTGTGTAAAGCGTAAAGATGACTATAAATACACTCGCCCAACGCAAACACAAATGAACATATTCCCTTCATCATGCGATAGCTTTCATTGCAGCTCCGCCACGGAGGCACATCAGCTCAGTGGAAATTATTTCCAAAAAGTGAAGCTTTTTAAAGATTGCAGGTCAACTTTTCTGTGCATAAGCCTGAGAATAAAATAAAATAGCACCTCGAAACCTCAATTACCGGTTGGTTTGCAGCAGTGTTCATTGCTTGGCCCATACTCTCTTCTAATTGAAAGGAGGTTCATAGCTTTTCATGGTATATAGTTCCAATGCAGTGGAGTTTAAAATGGAGTCTTGAGGAGTGCTCAAGAGGTGCAAATTAGCCTCTCTCTCGCACACAAACACACATATCTACTGTGTCACCTCATTACTGTTTGTTTGTCTTTACTGCATTGTGGCCTCTGTGGAAAATACACACCATGTTAGACAAGAAGCAAGAAAGCTCTTTATCTCTTTCTCTCTCTCTCATTTACACACACACACACACACACACTAATAACACACACAGGCACACACACAGCGAAATCAGTTGTCAAGGGGCGTTACAGTGGATATCAGTGTTAACACAAGTAATTGCCTTCCTGCTCGGGAGCTTGTGAGTGTTAATCCAGCTTGACAAAGTTTGTTCTTCAGTGCGTGACTCAGAGCATGGTGTTTTATCTGCACTCCGGGGTTTTTTTTTTCTGCTCTCGCCAGGACTACATCAATGGCGCGTGCTGTACTTGGGCTCACAGCTGATTGGAATACAGAGAGCAACTCATTCTAAAAATGAAGTGAATTTATCATCTTTGCCAATTGTGAAATAAGGAGTCCCAAAACTGCTGATATTGAGACAAATTCTCCTCCTATTGGGTGAGATAAGGAGCACAGTGAACCTTTTTGAAACCCAAATCTCATCAAATAAATACATTATCACATTTCCCCTTCGGAAGCAGACAGTGGTGGAATTACTATGCCTACAGCAGCTGCAGGGTCTCTTATCTTTTATCCGTATGATAAGATAAAACATTTTTTCATTTCCTTTTGTTTTACATTTCACACATTGGAGACAAGGTGATCTCTCCTGGAGGTGTGAGTGCCCATGTTAAGCAGTCTGTTACTGACAGGAAAGATGTCATTCATTATGAAATATGCTTAATGAGATCTTCCCTGATACCACCTTGTGATTTGAAACTAGACTATCCCGCCGTTGAATTTTTAATGGCAATATTAAATATTTAAGATATGAATAAAGACTGAGTTGACAAAGCAATTAGATATTGACTGACCTTTTCGGTGTGTTTAGTATTCTACATCACTCACTCAAGACTCATTTTTCAGCCGCACTAAGCAGCGTGAGAGGAAGCAGTGGTAAAAGTGCGGCAAATCTTTTTCAATCGATCAGCGCCAAGAGGAGTCCATGGGACAAAGTTTTCGTGTGTTTTCGTAGGCAAAGCTTAAGCAGCAAGGTACAGTGATATGAGATGGAGCTAATGAAAAGTAACAGAAAGACCATCTCTGCGCTGCCGAAGAGGGAAAGAATGGCACCAGGTAATTTTCATCAAGAACACTCAACATTAATTTCAAAGCAACTCGGTGTGAGAGACTGGAGGGAAAAAAATGTCAGCCTCATTATTTCACGTCTTCATTGTGCTATAATCTCTAAGATAGTTTCAACGGTGCGAATTTCATCAAGTTCTAGCTTATTTTAAGGGTAGCAGTGAAAGAAAAGTAAAAAATACAGACTAGGTGAGAAAAAGAAAACACTTGAAGAAACCAGCAACGTGAATCTGTTATATATCGTCTGCCATGTAAGAATGTAATTCCTATTATCAGCTACATTTTTCTGTAAATTATAGCAGTATATTCCACAACTAATTCTAGGATTTTACATGGCATCTTACCTCAGGGTTTAGCGACATTATTTTTAACTATAAATATTGTAAGAGGCAAACCATGTGTTCAAACAGAGGTGAACCACTTTCATCTCAGCTACAGAGTGCCTTTTCAACCATTGACTGATGGCCATGCAGACATGGGAAGCAATTAGATTGGCAGCTCTCCAATTTTCTGTTCCAATAGCAATTACAGTGAAGTCTCATCACTTCCTCCTCCTTCTCCTCCTCCTCCGCCCTCGAGATAAGGAGCTGATGGGGAAAAAAAAAAGAGCAAAACCCAAATGATCTCTGTAGGTCTTTGCTCTCAAGCTTGTTACCTTCTCCTGGAGCCTGCAGAGGTCCAACACTGTGATATTTAACCTGGTCTTGAGATGGGATCAGGGAAACAAGGGAGCAGACGTACTATCTCTGACAGGCCAGGCATGTGTAACTGCCCGTTTCTCAAGTTCACACCAGAGCTGACGTTTCTCATGTTGAGTGCAAGTGTGTGATATTCGAACACACCGTATCCGTTTGGGAGCATCAACTGTGACACACCGGCAGCACACAGGCCTGCAAAATGCTCTCGCATAGCCAGTTTACAGCCCAGCAGATAAAGAACTGCTGCATGCACCTCTCTACAGTGAGGTGGAGGAGGAAGAGAATGAAAGGAGTCCATCCTGGACTTGGAAGAGTCCTTTTTTGGTCCAACTCTGTATAGCTGAAGTTTGAATGATCTGAGAGCAGTTTAGTCTTCGTGGACTTGAGGAGGATACGGGCTGTGGGTCTGAGAGGCTCCTCAGAGAGCACCTTAGGGCCACAAGTAGCTCCCACTGAGGGACGGCTGCATGTGTCACTGATCCTGAACACCTGAACCTTGACCGGATGAGTTTCAGAAGAAAGAAGACTGTCGGCTCTCTAAAACCTGTGAGACCAGAGGATATAGCTGAGGCTTGAAAGTCTTTATTTTTCACCTTCTATTTTTGTTGTGCAACATAAATGTCACTTATCTCTCGCACTGGCACTGATTTCTCTGTGGAGGAGCTCATCTTGCCAGCACATTTACTAAAGCCTGGCTGTGCTACTGCAGTTACAGCTGATGCATGTAAATGGCAAAGGTGCAGTCAGTGGAAGCAACCTGGCTCTCTGGAATAAATGATGTTGTATAATCATAATCAGTGACCGTATATGTAATAGAAAGCACTGGGGTTTTTTCGTCATTATGCAACTGGAGTGTAAAATACATTTTCTTGATGCGTTTCTGCTAAAAATATATTTTTTCTCTAAAAAAAACAATCATGCTGTAGAGGGGCAACTGACTGAAAAGTCATTTATCATAAATTTGATATTGGCAGATTGACACTACTAAAAACCATGAAATGTATGCTATATAATCATAATTAGAGACCATATGTGTAACAGAGAGCATAGGTTTTTGTCATTATGAAGCTGGAGTGTATAATTAATTTGTGTTTCTATTAAGCAAGTCCTTTTATAAAAAAACGGTATGTCACAACTGACTGAAAAGTCAGTGATTATAATCTGATAATCATTGATTGACACTGCTTCTAAAAATAAAACAAAACATGAAATCCATGTAAGTGAAGTGAAATTTACATGTTTTTTTTTTTTTTTTTTTTTTTACATTGTACCACTGTATTACTAGGTGATATTTAAAAATGCAACCAGTCCTAATGAGGTATGTCCACACTATTTATTTTTAAATTGAGGAATATGAGCTCATACCTTTTAGAACACCATTAGCAGGACTCTTTGTCTCCTCCTGTGTCACACACACACTCACCCTCCCACACAGGATATAGCATGTGAAAGAAGAAAGGCCAGTGACACCGGTGGCTAATTAGTGACTTGCCTCATTAGTCGCCTAGTCTCCATCTCTGGCCTCAGCTATTATCCCTCTCAGGACCACACCAAGGTTGACTCTCCCTGTCGTCATTTCTCTCACATACCCAACTCCCTCACTTCCTGCAGTGTTTGTAGAGAGCCTAGGTGTCAGAGGTCCAATTTTTCAGACATATATAATGAAAATATATTTAAAAAAATTGGACCCCTGACAACTTTGAATAAACACATATGGGATTATGTAGCAAACACGAGCGTGAAATAAGTCAAAACATGTTTTATGTTTTAGATTCGTCAAAATAGCCACTTTGCTTTGACGACTGCTTTGCACACTTTTGGTATTCTCTCAATGAGCTTCATGAGATAGTCACCTGAAATGGCTTCCCAACAGTCTTGTAGGAGTTCTCAGAGATGCTGAGCACTTGTTGTCCCTTTTGCCTTTACTCTGCGGTCCATCTCATCCCAAACAATCTCGATTGGGTTTAGTTCAGGTGACTGTGGAGGCCAGGTCATAAACACACAGCGCACAAACACACGGCCAGTGGAACTTTGTGTTTCTTGGCCCACACAAATCTGTTCTGCTTGTTGTTTTTCCTTTGTTGTGATTTCTTAGCAGCTATTTGACCATAAAGGCCTGATTGGTGCAGTCTCCTCTGAACAGTTGATGCAGAGATGTGTCTGCTAACAGAACTCTGTGTGGCATTTATCTGGGCTCTTATCTGAGCTGCTGTTAACTTGTGATTTCTGAGGCTGGTGACTTGGATGAATGGGTGGACGTCATGTGAGCCAGTTTCGTCGCAGTGCTTGATGATTTTTAAGATTGCACTTGGGGATACGTTCAAAGTTTTTGCTATTTAATGGACTGACTGACCTTCAGTTGTTAACATAATAATGGACTGTCGTTTCTCTGTATTTAGCTGACTGGTTCTTGCCACAATATGGATTCTAACTGTTGTCAAATAGGGCTGTCAACTGTGTACCAACCTGACTTTTGCACAACACAACTGATGGTCCCAACCCATTAAGAAGACGAGAAATTCCACAAATTGACCTTGACAAGAAACACCGGTGAAGTGAAAACCATTTCAGGTGACTACCTCATGAAGCTTATCAAGAGAAGGCCAAGCGTTTGCAAAGCAGTCATCAAAGCAAAGGGTGGCTATTTTGAGGAATCTAAAACATATTTAGAGCTTTTTCACAATTGTTTATTTGCTACATAATTCCATATGGTTTTGATGTCTTCAGTATGTATCTACAATGTTGAAAGTTGTAAAAACAAAGAAAAAAAAAAAACTTTGAATGAGAAAGTGTGTCCAAACCTTTGACTGGTTGTGTATACATAAGGACAATCTTTTAATACTGTCTGGCTTTGGTTACTCTTGATTATTGTTAAATAATCAGAATGTTTTTGTGACATTTGACATTTAATTAAGATACATGGATGCCACAGTTCACGCATCCATTGTTGCTGCTTGTTATTGTCCTGTCATCTTCCTCCTGGGTTATTCCATCTTAAATGTAAAATTTGAATTCATTATTTAGTAATAATAATTAATCATATTAACTATCTTTGATTTTCCTGGAGTTTTCACAGCACATAATATGAATTGTTGCAAAGATATTTGTGAAATTTTAGCTTGATGTATCAAATACTTTACCAGATTGATTGATTGATATTTTATTATTTATATTAGTCATATTTGAAGAAACTATTTGGAAACTCAACAACTCTTTTTTTATTTTTTTTACTTGGATTAGGCTATTTAGCAATATCAGTGTTTTTGTGGTACAACGTGTCATTTCTACTGAATGAATTATAAAAGATAAAAGAAATTTTTTTTTTTTTAAATTTTGTGATCAAGTGTTGCATGTTAAGAATCCTGCATGTCTGTTTTTGCATTATTGTGACATTCAACTAAATATGGTTCCCAAAGTATCACTATTTGACTTCTGCATTGTCATTGGTTTTTGGGTGTGCTCCAAAATGGGACTATAAACGATGGCTATAAGTTTTTTTCACATTTCAACTCGCTCATAATCAGAGATTGTTTGATCTACTTGTTCGCTATTGCAGATTCTGAATCAATAGCATGGCGAGACATTACAGTGAAAATATTACTCTTTTATCTTTTATAGTTTGTGAGAAACTGTGGTTCAAACCGTGCCTCAAACTCAAAGTGCAAAAAAAAATGAGCTGAAATTGGTCAGACTGAGAATTTTTTCTCAGAAAGTACTCGATTTGAATCCAAAATCATAAACTTGGGATATTTTAAACATCCGCAGTTAATTCTAACTAAATTTAAAGAAAATCAGAGATGATGGAGCATAGAATGATGATTTGAGAATAACCTCTATCTGTTCTGCGTATTTAAGATCCAGTCCCTCCTAGCTTCCCTGCAGTAACCCCACCACTTTCCTCCTTTCCTGGTCACCTCATTACCCATCTGCTCACCTGTTCTGCATTTCCTCATTAGCTCCACAGTGTATATCTGGTCCACTCCCACTCACCCTCTGCCAGACTGTGTTGTATCATCCCTGCTCGCTCTTGACCTCATACATGTTTGAGACTTTGCCTTTCACCATCTCCTTCTTGCCTGGTGTATCTGCTTGCCTGTTGCTGAACTCTGCCTGCAAAATGACCCCGCTCTTTGGCTACTTGCTCTTGCTTGCATTGCTTTTAGTATTAGTGAACTTATCTGCATCTCTGAGTCAAAATCCACATGAATGCCAGGACTCAAGGTTCCCTAGCAGAACATTGCATTATAACTAGATGATCAGTGTTATTCTCTTCACCCGTCAGTGGTCATAACGTTGTGGCTGATCGGTTTGAGCACCAAATGACTGCCTCTTTATTTGGTGCAATGGTGGAGCACCTTGTAGATCCAACGGGCCTCACATGTCACAAGTTAACTCACATGTCCTACAACTTAATTCACTCGCACACTTTAATTCTATGTTCCCCAAGGCTGCTACAAAGCATAACTTTGTGACTGTATGGAAAAACAGAACAAAGTTCCATTAGCAAACTGTAATAACATTTTGAAGCTGAGGACAGGGTCCTGTGGGGTAAAGGCGCTTAGCTCAATTAACCTGAGTGACCCATACTAATTGCGAGTATTAGCCAAACTGGCTTTGTGCTACCGCTAGCTCAGTGCACTCAAGCCTTTTAGCATGTCGATATTAGTGCTGTAATACATTTGCACCTGCTCAGTCAGTACGGATTTCAAATAATAAGAGTGAATAATTGCAAAAGGCAGCCCAGTAAAATCTCACAGCATTCATGTTTACACACCAGACTGGGGTGTGAAAATATATTGATGCTTTTAAAAAAAAAATTCTGTAACTGGCAGAAAATTAGAATCCGGTGCAAAATTTCCACCCATTTCCTTCTGATTTAGCAGAACAAAGTGTGCCGATATGGATGAGTTTAGGCTCACATAGAATGAACAGCTAGAGGTGTTTTAAAGTCTTCTTTTTGCGCTGAAAATGCTGAGCTTATATGGAATTTTGCCAAAATATCATTCTACATTATGTAGCAGGGAACTAATGATTGCTAGACCTAATTGCAAACAGGAAACTCATTACATTATTTCGTTCGCTCTGCAGTGGGTCTTGAATCATTGATTCTTCATTAAAACTCACCGTCTAATTTTCACCCGTTTTTGTCAGTTTGGAGGCAGGAGGAGGATATTTATAGTTTCGGCTGTGTTGCCCTCTTTTCCTCCATGACCGAAGTAAAGCTGGAATTTAAACTAGACTACTAAATAGGCCGCTGGGGTGGTCCAAGGTTTGGGTATTTGAGTGGCATTTTATTTGGATTTCACTGTGTGTATCTGCCCTCCCATCTCATCTTCTTCTCCACTCCAAGGAATGCCAAATTAGCTGCCTCTGCTCAGCATGCTTCATGGTACAGGAGCAACTCATACAAGGTTAGATTAAACCTATCTGTTCAGGCCAGGTTCAAGCCCAAGGTAAGTGCTAATACCACAGAGCTGCCCTCAGCGGTACACACTGAGCAGTAAAATCAGTCTGATACTCGTTCTATGCGCCCACTGCTTCCTGATGTTTGACTTGTTCACTTATCCTGCAAAGTTATAACTTAACTGGTGAAGTAAATGCAAAGATGTTCCACATCTCAAGTTAAACTCTCTTGCTCAGTTTGTCAAGCTCAAGTTATTCACCCGCATCTTATATTTGCAAATGTGCTTTGGTAGTTAACATGTGTTGTTTGTGCTCTCTTCTTGCCAGCGCAAACTGAAATAAAACTTGTGACAAACATGGATGAGAGAGCGTTGTTTGTTACCAGCAGGAAAGCAGCAGAGAGATCAAACCTCCAGGTGCATGTGAGTCAAATCAACAAATGAGACATGCCGCTGGCTCGTGGCATGCAGAGTCAGGTGGAGCAATTTTCCCCGCAGCCTTGTCACTTCGCTTTTAACATGCATTTTCAAGAGTTGTTTTCCTTTCCAAAAATTGGGAACCAAACCTAGAGTCTTTGAAGCTGACTTAACAGAGGAACACTTTGGCAACTGGTTCTTATCTAAAATACGACATCTGAAGCGACTGATGAGCGACTGGACCTTTTCACCAGCTGCTACTCCTTGAAGAAACATATGGTGGGTAAGCCAGGAAAACCGGCAACCAAAATCTGGACTGCACATACAAACATCATGAACTGAATACTTTACGGGGTTCTGCAGAGAAGGCCCCCCAAACAAGCGCAATGTGAGGTATTTGAGATATCAGCAAGTCTCCACTGTGGCAAGGAGATACTAAGAGAGGAAAGAACCCTGACTTTCTCTGTATACAGCAAAGTGTATGGCTCCTCTCTCACCTCTTTGCATCGTAAGACAACAGCATGTTAAGGTTTCAATGGAACAGAAACAGCCCGAAGGACGCTGCTGTTAGCAACAGGGAGGACAAGAGGCTGGTTATATCTGCAATTAAAACCAGAACAAAGAAAGAGAGAGTCGAGAAGACCTTGATGAAGGCTGTTCTTTGTCTTGTACTGGTAAAGTGCACTGCTTTGCATTTTTATATGATGACTGCTAGAAGGTTACACAAATCTCCAGAACTACTATGCAAATCTTTGCATATTACTGAAGTGACACATTTAGCACTTGGGTATTCAATCAAAATAATGAAATACTGTAAAAGTGCAACTGTCTTGAAAATGTAAGTAGCACTCCATACTTTAAAACAGACACTGCACAAGGAAGTACTTGCTACACTTTCAGATGTAGCTTTGTTGGTAGATATTGTGTTTGTTATCCAACCACGGACTTTACCTTTTTGCAACACAATTCACTGGAAGATCTATCTTATTCAACCTGACTCCCGCCTTCTTGTCCAGCCTCCTCTGAGGTTTGCAGAAAAAAATTCTCAGCACTCAAACGCCTCATTCAGCCACTCCTTTCTCAGAGCGAGGCTCATGAGCTTGCATGAAGCCCAGAGATATCTGTCAGACGGTGATTTATCACAGAACCACTGCCAGTCGGCAGATAAACAGCAAAATTTAGGCTTCAGCAGTTGTCTAAAGGTGTGTGTGTGTGAGTGAGCTCACAGCGTGCAAACATGCATACATAAGCATGTGGTTTAGGCCTCAAGGGAAATATATTTCACTCATATAGATGACTTTTCATTATCGTGATTTCTTCTTTAAAGGACGGCTGGAACACCGACCATTTCAAGTTATTGGTTTGATAATACTGTTTCGTGATGACAAACAGGAGTGTGACTGGAGCTGTAACCTCAGATGCAGGGCTTCTAAGCCCATAACCGTTTATTATTCAAGCTATCCAATCAGGGACCGAGTTACCTCTGGAAACCCAGGTGACCACAATTAACCGCAATTAACTAGCTGGAGGGAGTGAAAATCAGCAATGCTGTGGGTGAACAACCAATATTTAAATCCAATAAATTGGACACAAGTCAGAACAGGAATAAAGTGAGCCAGCAGCATGCCGTGATAGTATAGCGCTGAAGTTAAAACACAGTACACGAAGCCGACATGAGCAAGTGGAAAGCCACAGCACAACTGATATATTTGTGTGGAGTCATTGCTGTTACTAAAAAATTGGTAGCTTTGGGGCATATTGACTCAAGAAATCAATCATCCTGATAGGCTGGATATTGCAGCTTGCATGTGGTTATATTTAAGTTTGACCCAAATATATTACTTGCTGCTCTGCTTGTTCTGCTTTGGAAAACAATCTAGTTTTCAAGAAACTTAATTTCTTTGAGACAGGGTTGAAGTACTAATATTAATGATTGTGTTGTTGCTTTATCCACACCGGCATGCTGTTAAATAGCTCCACCCAGCTTCGATGGTGCATTTGAACTGAGAAGTCAGAATTTTCCAGTTCCTAACTAGAAATATCAACCATAATCGGAAGAGAAAAGTTGAAAGAACCTCACCAACCACAGCTTTTTTAAAAATCCCCTTTTGCTGGCAGAAACAACATCCACAACAACCTCTGAGCTAGCAATCCACATTCTGAAAATGGCAAGTTGTGCCAAAGACTGGACCATACAATAAAGTAGGGGCATTTGGCTCTGTTAGGAATTAGCCATTAGCTAACAGAGCCTCCCTGCATGCACATGTTTGACCAAAATCATTCTCCACTACATTATTCCTTCCAGCCATCCAACAATGCATATTGGTAACCTTAGTAACCACTTCAGTTAAAGTGGAAACCCTTTGCACTCACATTGCATATACAGAAACACAAATAGCATCACATAAGCAACACACTCATGTTTAGCCTTTCATGAAGTACTTAAGTTCTATTATTAACACCCACATTTAGATGACTTGTGTATTGCTCAGCATTGTGTTTGCAAGTTGTACTAATCTTTCCTTTGTTTTACCTGTGCTGGGGAATCCAAACAGCAGTCACCTGGCTGTCTTCAGGCAAAATATGGCCTCAGCGGGCAACAGGCTTTTATATCAGAGCTGCCAATCAGACCATACCAAAAACTGCCACTGGAAGGAGGGGACCAGATTTATTCGATTTAAATAATACCTTATTCTTTTGATATGTTGGAAATTTAGGTCAAGTACGGGTTTGTTTACTCATCTTCATCTGATTAAGTACACCGACTGTGCTGTTTTCGCTTTTTGTTATGCGTTTAGCTGCAAGTGTTTTATGTTGCCCCTACTGTGTGTAATCAGCCAATATATGTTCCCTGTTATTCAGTGGTTTGCAGGTCTATTATGAGGCTGTTTCATTTCACTTTAGTTCTGTTCTTTGGACCTCTTATGAGCTCAAGTTTTGTATTGATTTCTATAACTACCATTTTTGAACCCACATGATGGTCTTAGCACCATTTAAGATATTTGTGATTGGTTTTTAAAAAAAACAACAAAAAAACAGTTCAAATGCTTTTTTTTTTTTTTTTACATATAGCAGAAAAATAATGAGTGCAGCCAGACCAGTCTGATTTACTGGATGTAGATTGCGGGAATAAGTCTGTCACTGGCCATACATGTCATGCCTCTTCCACTATCAGCATGCTACTGTAGCACTTCCAAATGGAAATATGCTGTCATTAGGTGGGCTAAGGGCTAGGCTATGGAAAAGTTCAGCTCTGGGAGCTGTGTAAAGATTAATGAAGACAAGACACAGAAATTAGGTCACCGGTAATGTATTAAAAATAGTCAACAGAAAACACTTGCATATATTGAGGCAAAACAATGATCAACATAATACAAAAATACAAAACAGTAACAAAATCAGAAAAGTCAACCCTTCACCTGTTCTTCAATAAATGCAAATCCCAATAAGCGGCTTCACTTCAAACAATATAAAGTGACTATGTGCTTTGTTCGATATCAGTAATCCAATGACAGTTCATGGTTCAAGTGAAAGGTGAATGTAGGTCCAATGTTACCAATAAGGTGCTAATTCGAGTAATCAGTTCATAAAACAAGTCCAGACAATTCCAAACAAGTCTAAACAAATCCTACCACACCGCTGGGGAAGGGATGAAGCTGTGAGGTTTGCCAGTGAGTGGGGAGGGTGAAGGGGTGAATTTTGTCAACTGTTTTCCAGTTCATTTCCACTGTAGCTCGCCATCAGTTCAAATCATCCATTGAAGCCTAGCCTGTTCAGCAAACAGGCTTCATCATCATCACCATCATCATGAGTCGTAGCATTTCTAGATGCTCACCAATGTTCAGCACAATGTTGGTTCAGGTGGGTGGCATTCAGAAATCCAAAAGCATGGTTCCAGTGGTGAAGGCCTGTTAGCATCAGCATGATACTAAGCAGCTTTCAACATGCTTAACAGGAATTTTAACTCACTTTCCTTGATGGTGTGAGTTCCAGGATTCGAGGCTGTGAAAAGTGAATGGTTGTCCAGACCTGAGTGGTGTGGGGTGATCCTGTTGTTCAAGTGACTGCTGTGTATGACTGAATGAAGGTGATGTGCATCAAACAAAGGAACGGGGTGGATTCCAGGTGGGAGAGAGACTCCTGGTGATTGGCTCAGGTGTTGTGACTGACAATGAATGGGTCCAATACTGTGGAAGTGACGAGCAGGTGTCTGTTCATGTTGGGATTCCTGATGGCCAACAATGAACTATTCCAGAGTGAGTGCTACATTACCGTTTCAAACATACCATCACTTTAGAAAACAACAAACTCCATATTAGAAACCTGCCACAACAAAAATGTCAAACTTTGTAGAGAATTTTGCATTTTTGTTTAGTTTTTCTCTGTGAATTAGATATTTTACGGAAGGTGCTCTTCACATGCAAATGTTCCAGCACTACAGTTTTACTATCTCTATTTCAGGCGACGTTGCCTGCTTCTCTTAACTCTACCCAAGACCGTTGTGATTGGTTTAAAGAAATACAAACAGGTGAGAGAATTGTTTTGCTCGATAGCAGAATGATAATGAGGTGCAGCCAGACCATTCTGTGCTGCAGGCCTTGACCTTAAACCTAAGAAGGCTGTTCAGCACCTCAAAGCTGTTGTAAAGTACTGTCTTGTGTATTTTCTGCTAGACTATTTTTATTCACAAAATATCACGTAATGTGTTGTAATCAACTGGCATTGCTGGCAATGGCTAATAATGGCAGATCTGGAAACAAAGATTTTCCTATTTGTTGCACTGGAGCGCAGTCTGTTGAGATAAATGTGACGCAGCATAATCAGCCAAAACAAGTGTGTGTATAGACTGTAATTTTTTTTAAACCACAACAAACCTTTTCCAGGGCTAACATTTTGACTTGGCATGACTGAAAAAGCACACAGCTCCGTCTAACAGCTGTCCCAGAAAGGCAGTCAGCCAGCACACACCATTCCAGGACCCTGTAATCAGCTCATCGAAATGGAATGCAGCCACTTTACCATTATTAATTGTACCTGTGTGTTTCCAGCTGTGGATCACCACGTAATATCTAGCCGTGAAGAAATCCGTTCACCTAGTTATCTGCATCATGGTGAATATTATGTCTGGGGAAGTTGAACGAAGAATTTTCTGTCGGACTATTTCAAGTCAACATTGTTTGACTTGAGCAATCTTTGAATGTTTTGGCTAAATCTTCTGAAATCACAGCATGTTTTAAACTAAAAATCAATGCACAGTGGGCAAAGTGGCTTCATGTGAAAATTCAAGAGTCTTAAATTCCTTCGTGAAACCAATCTCTGCAGCATCTTTATTGATTACCTGACTGCAACACAATACTGCAGACAAAGAGAGTGATTACATGTGACTGCAGATTTAATGCATTAATCTGCTGCCTGTCTACAGTTACTGATAACCTAATTTCCCAGAAGAAAATAAAGAATGAATGCACAAGGCTGCCTAAACGTGGACTGTTTTGCTCGCCAGAGATACCACTGATAGAAGCTTTTGATTACCCTGAATAGCACCTTGCCTGCAAATGGATTACAAATGGATTAAAAGTGGTCCCCTGTCAAAGCACTGTCATAATTTTTTTCTGGTCTTTTCTTTTGGTGCCTTTTCTTTAGAAGACATTTTACATTTCACAGTAGGATGGGCACAGGAATAATAAAAAATGCTGCCTTGGTTCCATTTAGCTGTTTCTGTTCCAGGCTCCTGGTGGTGCGTTGTGGCTCATGGCTTTGTAGGATACCATCAATGACGAGTCAGAACGTCTGGTATGGAGAAAAAAAAGGCCTTTAAAGTAGCAGGAAAAGATAGACAGAGATATTCAAAGAGGTGACTATTATTTCTACTTACTGTTTTTACTTCAGTCAAAAGTTTTGAACTTCCAAATGTGGGGAAATTCGACTTTAGTGCACAGCAGGTGTAATTTTTTTGTAGCGGCATGAAGGCAAAGTGTCAAGTATTAAGAACAAGTGTCCACAAACAAGTTTTCCTGCAGCACCTATTATTGTTTTAAGCTTTACTTCTATTTCTTTTTAATGAACACTGGCCTAATCATCAATATGCTTGAAAATGCACGAACAATGGGGGTGATGATAAATAAATTAGTAAGGGCTTTGCGCTGCAGGCTTCATCTTCATACTTTGTTGAACAGCTCGCCCATGCACATTAACCTTTCTTACCTTTTTCCTCCCAGTTGTTTTTAACAATTAAAATGTGTGTAATGCGAAGGGAAATTAAAACTAAATGAATTACGAGAAAACATCCCTCCACACATTAAGAGAAAAAGGAGTCAGCGTTTACAAGCTGCTGATTGTTTGTGTTTGGGTTCTACATTTGCCGATATCTGAAACAAATCAGCAGATGATTACAGCAACTGGATGACTAGGGATTCAGTATTTCTCAGAATGAGTAGCGTATTTATCTATAGCCCATGATTAAAAACCACAGTGTACTTCAGAGCTGCAATCTAATATGGAGTGTTTACGGGGAAGGACCGTCCCGTTTTCTTTCATCAAAGCACCACCATATTTGAGAGATGCTACTTTATAACTAAGATGTGTTGACTGCAAATAATAAAGCCTTCTCTACTATTAGTGTAATGATGAAAAGATCAGTTGCCATAGCAGTTACTTAGCAACAGCCGTAGCAGTGTATTGTAGCACCATCACAGCTCCTAAAGACAAGTGCCATGTTTAAGCTGTTTTTAATCACTGGCTCTGGATCAAACTCCAGTCTTGTGTTTCTCTGGAAAAAAATCTGATCTTTAATGGAGTATTTGATGTAACAAATTCTATAATATGATATTCAAGTGGTTTTCTCTGTCAAGTAGTTGCCCACTGGGTCAGTTTGACTTTGATCCACTGCACATAGTGACAAGAAGTTACTATAATGTTTGCCTCCTTCAGATATCAGCAGTGGCGGCCCGTGACCAAAATTACCGAGGAAGCCAGTGTGAACAACAAATTAGATTCGGTGTTTTAACTGTTATTTTCATGTAAACAAATCAGCCTACTGTTACAGTACCTTTATTCTACCGACTTCTCATTCATTTCAGTGAGGAAAAAAAGAGGTTAAATGCTTCAGGGGTTGTTCAGGGAGCCGGTAGACCGGTCAAATAGGAGACATGGCAGCAGAAAAGCCGGTTAAGCTTGGCACTTTCCGTTAGCCACTCGTTTCTGGCATAGTTAGCTTCACAAAAAGAGCAAGCTTTTCCATTAGCTATACACTTAGTTAGACTGAGCTTTGGAGTTGTCCTACCGTCCCTTTTGACTTGTAGTTGAACTTCAAAAGGAAGTTTTGTGAAGTCATTTTTTTACAAGAAACTCAAGGTCCCTGTCACCATCCATTCTCTGGCTAGCTTGATGGCTATACTTGCTGTGTGGGCTTGCTGGCGCCTGTCGGGACAGCTGCATTAGTGTGGGTATTGTTCATCACAGTTTGTGATTGGTTGGAAGCCAGATTTGATCTGGCTTCCCTTATGTTTTTTTTAATGATGCATCGACCATTAGACGATGAGCCTTGCTTCAATCTGATTGGCTAATACGGGCTGTTTTTTTCTCTAAGGGAAGCAAGGTGAAGCTGGCCTCTGAACAGACAGACAGCGCAGAAGGCATGAGAGACGTAGTGCAATGCACAAAAAGAGCTTGACAAGAGGGGCGCTGTTTTGCTCCTCACAAAGCAGAAATGCCTGATGTAGTGTTTTGACAACAAGGAATGACAAAAATATAAAACATAACATACATAGTGGTGAAGATTATTTATATCTTTTCTTTCTTGCACATTTTTTGGGGAGCCCTTGGCCTCCGTGAAAAACCGCCACTGGATATCAGCACAGAAAAATTCAACCACATTAATAAATATTTCTTGAATTAATAATAATTCTGTGTAATGTGAAAGGAGTCATTTGTAGATTAGTATTTATAGTTCTGATTTCGAGCCACATCAAGAAGCTGTTTTCGTCAACAACAACCAAAAAAAGCCCCGTCATACTATTTACTCTCCTCCAAATGGCAGATAGACAAATTTAGCATCTAACTAGTAAGAGTGGTGGCGCATTTAGGAGATGAAGAGCCACATGTTTCTCCTAGGAGTTGGTGGAGAGCCAAATGGAGCTAAAAGCGGCTGGTGTCGGTGAGTCGGTGTTGTTTACAGCTTGTTCCAAGGCCCCAAGTGGCCATATATAGATAGAACATTTTCTTTTATGTTTAAAGTACGACACGCTCATACCTATATGCAGCCATTCCCAGGAGACAGCAAGCTAAAGCAAAAAGCCTGAAAACAGGGAGAAACAGTCAGAAGTACATATCTACCACTGACCTCTGAAGCTCATTAGTTAACACACTATATGTTGTTTGCTTAGTGTGTTCAAACAGCAATGTGAAAAAATGCCAAGTTGTGGTTTGACAGGGGGTTTGTGTGCAGGACTGGTATTTTGGCCGGGGAACAGTGCAGTCTTGACGTCAAAGTGAGGTTGCCAGGCAACCAGTGGAGTCTTCAGTGGCGGTGGCAAATATTTAACTGGACTCAAACAAGCAAACTCCATCCATGCTGTGAAAACTTTGTATTTAAGGGGAGCTAAAAGTTAGTTTTTTGAAAAGCACTCCTTTTTTTCTCCGCTATAATAGTTTGTTTTCCCAGTTTTTTAATCTCCACTTTTAATACGCGCGCATATCTCTGCATATCAAATTCACTTAACACCCAATCTCTCAAATGAGCAGAAAACATAATTCCTGCACTGATGCATGATTCGCCTTGATCACCGATACACTGCAGCAAAAACAGTTTATGTTGTAACCTTTGTAATTGCTCTTCGTACATATAGATTTTTCAATAAAACGGTAATTACGGCGCAAAATCCCAGCTGTCCCATTACATGCACATGGGCTGTCACTTTGTGGGACGATGATTAATCACACAAACAGTGGCTCATTTTTAAACACATCCTTAATGCAGTCTTTCGCCTCCGGGGCTATATATGACTTATTTTCAACGTTATGAGTTTGATGAAGGTATAAACTTTTTATATGGCTCTTGGACCCTTGATACGAGGACAACTAGTTTGTGGTATATTTTTTTTAATGTTGTGCAAAAACTGTGTGTGTGTGTGTGTGAGGTGACTCTAAGGCCATCTTCTACTGGAGTCACATCTGAAAAAGGGTCAGGTGATGCTGTAAATCAACCGCTTCACCTCCCACTGCACAGAACGCACAGTAATAAATTTAAGGTCGTGGAGTTCTCACATTCTGCCCCTCTACCTGTTGCCATTCACCTTTTTATCCTCAACCAACCCTTCATCTGTTCATCCCTCTCCCCTCTGAGGGAAATTGTTCTCATATGCCTCTGCTCTTTCTTCACATTTTACCCCATTTACAGGCTTTAGCAGTCATACTTTCCCTCTTTCACAATGTCATTGTACTCTCAGGCTGCCTTTGTTCATCCCTTTCACAGTGTGGTGCACAGAGTTCAGCTGGACATTAATCTGCCACTGATGAGCCCCACTCACCAGACAGCTCATGGCTGCTTATCAGACACTGGCTGAGATTAGGACATTTGCTGGTTTTCACAAGAGATCGAGGGAAAGACTTTGGATAAAAGTCATTGCCTTTAAGATGCATCAATAAAGAGCATTCACATTGCAAACATAAACCAAAATGGCAATATTGTGAGCTCATAGTGGCATCATAACTGTAATAAATTCCGTAGAAATATCGTATCAGTGCAGTGATACTCTAAACCCTCAGGCTGTCTACTTTCCTTGAGCTGTATTATTATATTTTTGCTATTTTATTTCTGTCTACGTGCAAAAAATATCAGTGAGATAAAACTAGACATAAGGTGACAGTTCACACCCACATTGGTCTTTTTTTTATATTCATCTCCACACTTACTCCAGAGATGCGCTGTGATAGACAAAGTGTGCTGAAAATCTGTTTAACTTTCAAATTAATTTCAGCGTGCGCCTTTTTAAATTTCGGACGTATCGATTGAGCTACACGAGTTCAACATATCCCACTCAACAAAGGCAAACGTCACAGCGCTGACGGTTCATCTTTCCATTTCGCTCGTTCTTCCTCCTCCTCCTCCATCCATCCTGGGCTGTACGTGCATCTTTGTTTCTTGCTGAACAGCCTCATCTCAGCACTTAACCTCCAATTTGCATAAGTCATTATGGCTGTCAGGACTAAGGAGGCCATAAATTCATCCATCGCTGTAAGTTTAAGAATGCCCAACCAATTTTTACATTACTTTGACTAATGGAGACAGAAAGCCCATCCATCGCTGAAACACCTTACAACCTTAGAATACCTTAGCACCTTACAACCATTACGCATGCTGCAAATTAGAGCCATGACAATAGCAAACAACGCAGGATTTTAAGCACACACTCACACTTGTTTTATAAGGACACATGCTTCACAATTCATGGATCTGGTGGACCAAAAACTAAAAAATTATGTGCTTCCTTGCCACATACAAATTAACTTAACACTGTAATTTAAAAGGAACATGTAACTGGAAAAAAAACATGTTTTTTTTTAACTCATTCTGGAGAGAATGTGAGTTTCAATTTGTGAGGGTAAATTGTGGAATGGCTTTGAGATATTGAACTCAAGCAAAATAGAAATATAAATTAGTTCAGATAGAAGTGAAAATATGTTCTTTGATAGAAATGGAGATAAGGAAGGAGCCTGGTAATACTCAGATGTGTCATACTGGCTGTTTGTGTTGTTGGATTTGATGTATGCATACATAAGATAAACATAAAGGTAATTATTTCAGTTTTACTTGATTATAGAATTGGTTTATATAACAGAAGTGAGCAAATCACTGTGCAGCATCACTTAAATGTCAAATGATTCAAAGTTGTAACACCTCTCTGTTTTTGCATCGCTTCTAAATTGAACAAAAGTATATTTGTTCTTACGTCAAACTAAAAAAAAAAAAACAGGGTAGATATACTTTATTAAACATTCTGGGCCTGTGGTAGAAACTCAGTCCTTCTCAGTATGAAGCATGCCAAATTTCTGAAGAGATGTTCTGCTATTATTCAGAGACAGAATTTTTTTTAACTGCTCTTTGCTGGCGGGGTTTTGTTTTTCGGTCTTTTTCTTTAGAATACTCCAAATGCGCTCTATTGGATTCAAGTCAGACGATATACTTGGCCAGGTCATATTTTATCTTAACTTTTTCCTTCTTTAGAAACTTTCGCGTGATTTTGGCAGAGTGCTTTGGATTGTTATCATGCTGGAATAATGCTCTTCTGCCAAGTTTCTGCAGAATGTATTTTGCCAGTATTTTTGATATATCCACAGGCACCCGTGGTGTCATCTATAAATGACCTCTTCCAAACATTGTTTGCGCCCCTACAGCCCTGAATAATCACGCTCCCACCTCCATGTTTCACTGTCAGGAGCATACATTCACTATGGCCCTTAGCATTTATCTCGACCATCTCTGACCAAAGAATGAAAAAAAAATCATTGGGCTTCTTTTCATGTTCTCTAGCAAAGGATTAATCTTCTAATTTTGTGCTGAAGTGAAAGCAAAGTATTCTCTACTGACTGCAGTCCTGATTAATGGTACTATGGCTTGTTCTACACCATTTTATTGCTTTAACAGGATCTGACTTGGTTCCTCTGGGAATTCTTTCCATGTGGAGCCATGATGCAGACATGCAGATAGACAGTCAATAATTCTAAAACTAAGAAAGTTTTGGTGTTCCCACTATAGTTTCAGTGACCAAATATTTTCTAACTTGTGAGTCATTCATCACAGGTGTATTCACCTTCATTACATTAAATTTCTATTTTGGAGCCTATAAAGTATCAGACTTACACTCAACAAAAATATAAATGCAACACTTTTGTTTTTGCTCCCATTTTATGAGATGAACTCAAAGATCTAAAACTTTTCCACATACACAATATCACCATTTCTCTCAAATATTGTTCACAAATCTGTCTAAATCTGTGATAGTGAGCACTTCTCCTTTGCTGAGATAATCCATCCCACCTCACAGGTGTGCCATATCAAGATGCCGATTAGACACCATGATTAGTGCACAGGTGTGCCTTAGACTGTCCACAATAAAAGGCCACTCTGAAAGGTGCAGTTTTATCACACAGCACAATGCCACAGATGTCACAAGATTTGAGGGAGCGTGCAATTGGCATGCTGACAGCAGGAATGTAAACCAGATCTGTTGCTCGTGTATTGAATGTTCATTTCTCTACCACAAGCCGTCTCCAAAGGTGTTTCAGAGAATTTGGCAGTACATCCAACCAGCCTCACAACCGCAGACCACGTGTAACCACACCAGCCCAGGACCTCCACATCCAGCATGTTCACCTCCAAGATCGTCTGAGACCAGCCACTCAGACAGCTACTGAAACAATCGGTTTGCATAACCAAAGAATTTCTGCACAAACTGTCAGAAACCGTCTTAGGGAAGCTCATCTGCATGCTCGTCGTCCTCATCAGGGTCTCCACCTGACTCCAGTTCGTCGTCGTAACTGACTTGAGTGGGCAAATGCTCACATTGGATGGTGTCTGGCACGTTGGAGAGGTGTTCTCTTCACGGATGAATCCCGGTTTACACTGTTCAGGGCAGATGGCAGACAGCGTGAGTGGCATCGTGTGGGTGAGCGGTTTTCTGATGTCAATGTTGTGGATGGAGTGGCCCATGGTGGCGGTGGGGTTATGGTATGGGCAGGTGTCTGTTATGGACCAAGAACACAGGTGCATTTTATTGATGGCATTTTGAATGCACAGAGATACCGTGACGAGATCCTGAGGCCCATTGTTGTGCCATACATCCAAGAACATCACCTCATGTTGCAGCGGGATAATGCACGGCCCCATGTTGCAAGGATCTGTACACAATTCTTGGAAGCTGAAAACGTCCCAGTTCTTGCATGGCCAGCATACTCACCGGACATGTCACCCACTGAGCATGTTTGGGATGCTCTGGATCAGCGTATACGACAGCGTGTACCAGTTCCTGCCAATATCCAGCAACTTCGCACAGCCATTGAAGAGGAGTGGCCTGCCCCCTGAAGTTTTAGATCTTTGAGTTCAGCTCAAAAATGGGAGCAAAAACAAAAGTGCTGTGTTTATGTTTTTGTTGAGTGTAGAAATCATGCAGTTTTTGGGAGGAGATGTAAAATTGAATCATATGACATCTAAGTGATTATACAAAGAGGTAAACTCACTGCTGTGACATACTGAAAGTTTACACTGCACTAAATTTGTTCTTTTTATTGGTTATTCTTGCTTTATTCTATCAGTAAAGTTGCTGGATTCTTCCTCATTACTGCATTTGATGAGCCAAATAGTTTCTGCTTCCTTCATCCTTCACATACAGTGCCTGACTTGTATGGGAAAACTTTCTCATACATGTCAGAATCAAGTGTCGAATATCATAAATTTGAATTTTAATCTGACAGAAACCATATGCTGTCTTGGGTCAGTTGAATTCAGTATAGAAATATTTCTTGAAACCCACAAGGAGAACAATTCTTTCTTATTGAATACTTTCTCCTTCTGCCAGCATCAATTACAGCAAATATTTGTTCTGGCGAATCGGAAGCAGGGGTATCTCTCCAGCTCCATCGATAAACAGAGACCAGAACAACACGGGTATCTCACGATGAAAACAGGAAGCTCAATGCAAGCGCTGCAGCCTTTTTAGAAAAACATAGATTTTCCTCCAGCTCTCCTGACAGATGCTGAAGTTAAAGTGTTTGTGCACAGCTGGGATGCTGGAGAGCAGGATGACTGCGGCTCTCAGTGTGCATCCGTGTGCTTGCGGGGCTGTCATCGATGCCACATCAGAGAGCTGAGTTGACATTCTTGGGTCATTGAAGGCAGACTGACAACTGCTGAGACAAAGTAGAAGTGTCTCTTTTTAATGATACGACACAGTCGAAGAGGAGTGGGTGGAACTTCTGCCCGCGCTAATGCAGGAAGAATGGTGGAAGAATTCTCCACAGCTTTGAAACTAAATCAAACCTTCAGCCGTCCACTAGAAATTACAGGCAGGAATCCGCAACAGGATTTATGGATAAATAAAGTTGTCATCCTTCGCTGGAAATCTGATAAAGATGCTCAGATTTTCTGAGCTATTCCTGGCAATTTTTCTGTTGTAGCTAAACTTTAAAAAAAACCTGCCTCCCTTATTCCCATTCCTCAGCAGCACACACACAAACAGGTACCTATGCAAAACCGAATCCTCTAAAGTTTTGTCATAAGGGACAACACTTGGTTTCTACTTGCTGTTTACTCCTAAAATTACCACTGTTGTTTCAACTGCAGTCACATTATTCACACAGCTAAGCCAAATGAATTGGACATACTGTCACTTGCCTAATTAAGGCGCCATCCTCGCAGTGCTCAAGGAGGGAAGAGTGGGGGAGGTTCCAGTTACTCTCCTCATCAACACTACTTGTACTTTCTGCACCACGGAGCCAAATGTTAAGCAGCTTTTTTTCTTTTTTTTTCTCGTTTCAAAATCTCTGAGCTCATTGACATAAAGTGCATCTCCCTGCTTGGCACACTCAACACTTCCATAATAACAGTCATTATCTTCAGCACACATCTTTCTGCTTCATTTAAGCCATTCTTAACAAGGGGCATCTATCATGGAGGTGCTACTACTCCGCGGTCACACTGACCTCCAGCACTCTGATTTATTCTTGACCGTCTTCTCAGCTCTGTCTTTCACTCTCGCTGCAGGACAAATCTGCCCCAGTGAACCTTTTTAATTACCAAGACATAATTTAAAACTTCATCAGTCCTGGGTGGTCTCTGGACAGGGTGACACAAGCAGCCGGCAGCCTCTCAATCCACACTGGGGTAGTTTTTAAACAGAGATAAGGTTGTATTAGCAGGGTAGGTAAATAAGGACGGTGCTCAAAGTGTACTTCATGCTTCTACACTTAATCTCTAATAATAATGACCACAGTCTTGTCACTTTGATTAAACTTTCTTTCATCTTAGTTTGTACGCAGGTTTTGGCCATTTCTCCGACAAAAAAATTGGGAGTCTTGCCTCAAATGGAGGTTATGGATCATGTGTGTGTGCGCAAGTGAGTGTGAGATGAGATTGGTGATGCTGTTAGGCGAACACGGCGTCATTATTTTGATTTTGTCCACCTCTGTTCCTGTGACTTGGCGAAGCAGCAGGACACTGAGATATGAGGGTGTAGAGGTGCAGCCAGCTGCGCCTGGACAAACACAAGGACAGCTCTACCTTTCAACAACACTGTATTAAACCAATTATTCATTATCAGGGATTGTTTTCTGCGACAGTAAATGTTTTGTTTACTCGGCTCAAAAACGTTGCGAATGCGGTGTCATCTACGGCTCAGGCGGCAGAGGTTGTAAACATGTTTTCTCTCCCCTCCCTACAAGAGGATAAATAAAAAGACTGCTGTTAGAAGATTTAATTCTGAGAAGCCTCTCTCTGGGGCTCTGCGCAGTGCTAAGAAGCCCGTTGCGAAAAGGCTTCAATTAGCATCTTCATATTCTGACCAAAGTCACCTTCAACAATCAAATTATCTCTAAATTTAAATAAAACAATCACTCCCAATCAATCAGAGTTCATTAGCTCCTAAATAATTCCCACTGCATCTTAAACATGTCAAGAAAGCTCTCAGTCACCCCTCCCTTCGTTCACACACTTCAAATGCATGTGTGTAAGGTCATCTGCAAACACACCTGTGTGTGCACAATGAAGCAAAACCAGAGACAACAGTCTACTGTGAAATGTCTTTTAATTGTTGATCACACAAAGCACAGATGCTTGTGTCTGGAGAGGTTTTACTCCGTTTCGCAGTACCTAAAAAAGTTGGGAGTTCATTGTCTCCAAAGTGGCAGTCTGCTGGGTTTGTGGAGCCAGACGGAAAAAAAGTCGGTCAGACAAATTGCTCTGGTCGAGGCTGTTTGTTATCACTGGGATTCTCACCCTCTGTGCTTGATTTTTAGCACACTGTAACGGAAAACCCACTGGAAGTTGTCATGCAGCTGCTTATTAGGACTGCACACATTAAAACCTGCTTTCATAATGCCGTAAATGTGACAAAAAGGAAACTAAAGCTGCAGTATTCTGGTTAGAAAAATAATAGTCAATTTTACAACTGAGGTACTTTTTCAAAGTGGTAATTACACAAAATAATGGAAGAATTTTGACTGATTATGACTTCTGAGGCAAACTATGGTGCATTTAGTAGGCAGTGGTGGTTTGGCATATTCCAAAAACACATAACTTGTGAAAAAAACAAAACATCTCTTTTCTCCTTGAATGGAAAATAAACAATTTCCTGCATGTGTGTTGTTTAAGAACTACAGATTGCACTGTGTTGTTTTCATCTAGGTTGGAGCGATATCCCGCGCTCAGTCTCATCAAAATCACTCCATCACAGCCGATGGAAGTAAATGCCTTTCCCCGAGAAAGGACAAATAGAGAAGGCTTGTCTATACTAAAAGCATTTTCACACTGCGAGACCAATCTCCAGCACTACTGCTCCGACCAAGGTCATTTCTGTTCAAACAGCAAAGCCAAGATGATGTAGTGAACCGATATCCCCGGGTCAGTGAGGTACAATTCCATCTTGGTAGCGTTGGGTGCTGTAAACTACCTCCAGGCTTCCAGCATCCACAATTTTATGGTTCTAGAGGTTACAGCTGAGCATGCTGATTTCATTTTTTCCCCCTTAAGATGTAAGAAAGACCAGCGGATGTTGCAAAATGCCTTATCTCGTCATCACCGTCAGCCCCAGATGTCCTGTAAGTAGCGCTTCTCCTCTCTAAGCCCTGCCAGTCTCTTCATGGCCTCCAGTTGGTCCACCTGAAGCTCCGTCTTAATCATCTCCAGTAAGGTCTCATTCACATCTTTAGCCATGTTCTTTGCATCCCTGGAGAAGGAAATCACATCTATTTATTAGAAAAAAAAGAGAAAATAACCAATAGACAGTCTTTTTTTTTTAACAATTCTGTATGTCTTCACACTATGGCAAGCCACTATTTAATAAAAAAACAGCAAGTGCTGCCAGTCCTGGAAGTGTATCCTGGAAGGAAATGGCTGAAAATCTCTATCTAGCTGTTGCAGCATACTAGGAGAGATTCATCATCCAACAGTGATATTTCTGACTCTGAAGAATTCACACAGTCCTGATGTTTCAAAAGTCATTTACTCTCAGGTGAGGAAAACAGCCTGGCAGTGAGAAACACAAGAAAAAGAATGTGAACGTAGCTATACAATGCTGACGTGATTTGGTATGCTATATGCCTATGCGTGTATTGCTTTTGTCTTTGTACTGTCAGATACAATGTGTTGTAATACGGAAACAGGGGAAAGAGGAGTGATACAACCGGAATACAATATTGCATCACAGTGAAGCAAAGCGACAGTAGCCAAGAAATCAGAGGAGTGATGTATGAAGAACGGTCCCTGTGATTGTGTTCAGATTTTAACAAAACTTGATGTAAGAAAGCCGCTTCAGCACCGATGCTAGGGAAAACAACAAAAAAATCTATTATATTTTCATGTCAAACACATTTATCACCAAAACTATTGGCTGTTCCTGTTGTGAACATTGTTTGTCCTATCTGGGAGCCAATGACAAGGAGCCCAAAAATTACAGCCAGAGCCATAAAGCAAACAGATCTCCCCTTCATCATCATCATCATGCTGAGGTACAATCACAGAATCTGGACTCTTATGTTACATTTTTTGTCGAGGTTTGGTGAAAGTATTTCTTATTCAACTGTAGACTTCTCTAAACTGCATTTGTGAAAAACTTCAGTCTATTTTTAAACCTCGCTTCAAGTTTTAATATTCTTATTTGTTGTTAATTCAGGAAACTCTTCTACTCTGAAACATCTGGATTTGACTGCTGCCTTTAACACCGTGATCCACTGTAATCCATAGTTTAGATCACAGAACATCACTTCTCAGACAGTGTACAGTGTGGAGACATCAAAGGTCAGATCATGGTTTCACTGAGGCGATCATTCTTCAACTGCAGCCCTGTTTACTTGTGGGGTCCTGCAAGGCTCCATTTTGGGCCTAATTTTGTTTTCATTGTATATGTTTCCCTTGTAGTCCATATTTAAGAAACAACAGATTTGTTTTTATTGTTTTGCAGATGACATGCGATTCTGTCTGATTGTACAAAAAAAACAAAAAACGGAAGGACTCAGTGCAGACCTGCTGAACTACCTCAAAACTTGAGCTAAACTTGGATGGATTTACACCTTTGTAATGTCAATGAAAACAAAACAAAGATTATTATGTTTGGCCGACCGTGATTATTGGGATGACCCTGACAGCACTTGGGCTTCATTGACTTCATACAATTGATCATTTTTGAAAAACCTTGGAGTGATCCTCAACAGCTCCTTCACATTTTATAGACAGATCAGCTCAATGGTCAAAGCAAGCTTTTTTCAATTAGAACTTTGCCAAGGTGAAGGCCTATCTCTGTCCCTGAAGACTTTGAAAAATGAAGTCATGCCTTCATTACTATGCAGTTAGACCACTGTAATTCTTTATATGTGGGAGTTAGAGCAGCCATCTCTTCGGAGTCTGTAGCTGGTACAAAATGTTACTGCTCGTCTTTCAACAGGAAAAGGCAGGATCACATAACACCAGAATTGGCTCCCCTTCACTGAGTTCCTGTCTGTTTCACGATTGATTTTTAGATTTTATTATTGTTTTGACATTTTAAATGGATCGGCTGGACCTATTTAGTAGAGCTCTCACCCCAGTTACAACACTGAGGTGACCAACAGACGGCTCTTGGACGTTGAGACACAAAAACAGCAGTGATGGAACCTTTGTAGTGGCCACTCCTAATTCTGATATGTGTACCTTTCCGTATGAGAACTATACAGACTTCACAAAGTTTTAATGTTATCTAAAAATCAAATTTTGTCTTTGGCATTGGATTTAAATAGTTTTTTTAATATGACTTTATTCCATACTGGGTTGTATCTTTTATTCTTGACTTTTATTTCTATTTATCAGATTTCTCTTCAGTGATGGTGTTTTAGAGTCTGCTATTTTATTTGTACTTTGGTTCAACTCTTGATGCTTTTAAATGTGCTTTATTAGTAAATTTGACTTGACTTTGACCTGACTACTTACACAGTTTGTTCTGTGGATGAAAGAGGGAGGTTCATATGAAGCCATTCTTAATCTTATTGTCGCCATACTCTATAAAACCATTACTCTGTTTTCAAACACTGATCACACTTGACAAAGCCGGATCCTCTTCTGTGATTTAAGAGTCTATTCGGAATTTTGCAAAAAATGCCGCAAAGCCTGCAAGTTAGTTTAGGTCAGGACATACAACCAAGACATCAGTGCTGTGCATATTCTACACTTAATTAGTAAAATGCATTGTATGACATGTTATCTACATTCAAGTAGTTTAAATTCATACAATGCTCACATTTTGAATAGTGGACAATCCACAAGTTATGTTTTCATTTGTGTTCTTTCTGCTTTGATGTGTACAGTTAAATGTTGCCATTAAGACAGGGGATTACGCCAGAGATGCGGTTTTGTTGTGTATAAAACTGAAGTTTTGGAGAACATGCCACTTATGAGGTGCATAGAAGTCTGTAAAGGTTTGGATCAATACAACATTTTGTGGTATGTAATGGATAGAGCATCTTAAGTACAAGTAGGGCTTCGAGCTTATAATGGAACAGGCTGATATAAAAGTCTGGTCCGCCTGCTGTGATGCTGGATTTTACAGTCACATGAATAAAGTTCAAGTGGTAGGTACTTCAGGTTTCACAATAACAAGATAAGATCAGAAATTAGGGTAAAATTGCAACTATAATAAGGGAACATTTCTGACAAGACCCTGCAGTGATAACTTTATCTGAAAAGAGTGCCATTATGTCAGGTCCTCAACCAATATTCAGAATAATTTCATGAATCAATGCTCAAGCTCTTTCCTTGAGTTCTCTAAGATGCTTTGTTAGTACTGTATATGCTGCGTGTAAATTTATTTTATTCAGCTGTATTAACTACAGTGCTCTGTCATTTCTGCCTCTCCTGTAAAAGAGACAATATATTTCAATACACTCTCAGGTTAATGTATGATCAAATTCTACATTTCTGTCAAATCGGCGAACAAAGAGAGGAATCTACAGTGATTTACAAGACAAGGCGAACTGACAAAAGCAGGCATATATATTAAGATTGCCAGAGCACAGAAAAGAGCTGCGAGTGAGTTCTTTTGCAGTCCTTTCACACTCACAGCACGCACATTGAACTATAGGTGCAGCTGGAACATGACACAGCCATGGCAGGTAGGTAAATGAAAACAGAGTAGAAAGTGCACTCAGGGTGAATTAAGAAATAAACAAAATCAGCGCCAGTCTTACCCGCAGACATACAGGTAAACCGTTCTGTCTGAGCAGGATGTCAGTGACGTGCTGGCTATTAAGCAGCAGATTGTGTTGGACGTATCTGGGGTGCTGCTGCAAGCAAGACTCCTCATCTTCTCTGTCGTCTCTGGAGAAACACACCTTGAGGTGGCTCAGGGTGCCGCTGGACACAAACCCCTCGAGTTCCTCTCTGGGACGAGGAAAATTGTACACAGAAAGTTATTATTGATGTTATAGATATTCATGGGGTCTTGTTAGTTGTGACTAATTTGCGGAAATGAGTCTTTCCAAAGGTAGAATCAGCAGACCTGAGGCTCATTTACCGATGACCTAAAGTCTGCGAATGAGCGTGAGAAGGCACCTGTTAATGGTTTTATGGGGAAAGAGGAAGAATTTCATTGCAAGCAAAATATTAAATGTAGAAGCTGCTGCTGCTAATATTAAGCATTTAGTGTAAATTTCACACTGACTGTTTATCCTTTCACATCCAACACTCCCTTAAGATATTTAGCAAACCACCTTGCAAGACGTGTAACCCCCTCCAAACATTTCCTCCCAACAAAAAAAAAAACCTGTCAGGCTTGATAAAACAGAACACTGATGGGCAAAAGGTCTGAGTGAAACTGTGCCAGACAACCAATTTATCTTGTTTAACAAGAGAACTGCAAAAAAAATATAGATTTCATAAGCAAGGTCGAGTCACTGTTATAAGCATCTTTTTACAATCAATCCTCCTGCTTGCAGTTAGGTGTAACCTTGCTCCCTATGGGGTGCTTTGCTTGCCAACTACTCCTTCTTCTGCCTCAGTGTTTTTACAGGGCCTGGGTGCTATTGGAAGGGAAGGAAACAGGAAGGTAGTGAGGGAATAAGGTTTACTGTGGCTCACAGAGTCTTGTTTAAAGTTAAGCAGTCGGAATGAGCAGGAACACACAGACACAACTAAACACGCATGCCTCATAACAAGCCGTGACTCTAGGATCACGGGTGAAGGTCTTCGCCTCAGGGGTCTGTGTTTGCTGTAACCTCTGCACTAAAATAACGCATTTTTTTGATAACACACAGACACTGCAGAGTGAATACTAAAGCGGCAGAGAAGCACTGTTCTTTGTTCTATCTGAAGTGTCCAGAATTTTCGCTCCTCCTGCAATGTTTACAAGCTAACATTTGATTGAACACAGTCATTAAGAGACATCTCATTCTTTTGACCAAGATGTGTGATTAAAATGTCGGTGTGAGCACAAGAGCAACAACATGAATAACAACAAGAAGGATTGCAGAGTGTTGTTTGTTTGACGTCTGAAATAAATCATGATAGATTGATAACCGTGCGAGCAGAAACTGGCGGATGACAAAGGACAGTTGGACTGAAACACGCAGCAGACGGGGGTTCATGAGAGCCAAAAACCTGCCAGACTCTTGGTGTGTTTATGCACACAAACAGCCTGTAGTAATGTCCCACACCCTCACATGAACCCAGCAGGCCTTCCAGTCATGTTCTCCCTACAGTATGAAATCACATGCCATAAAGAGGCCAGGAAAATCAAGGCGAGGGGGAGAGGATAAGTGCAGCAGAGAGGAGAGAGGAGCACAAGTTTGACGTGACGAGGCAGGCAGGCTGGCTTCAATCTCTTACGAGGATGTTAAGTGCTGCAGCTGATTGAGGCACATCGCGAGCCTTGTTTGGTTTTTGGCGTTCAGAATCATGACTGGAGATTTGGTCCACATCCTGCACTGCCTTGACATTTTGTAATATTTATACATAAAAAAGCAGTTTATGCTATATTTATGCAAGTTCGGATCTCAACCCCCTACTTACAACTTCAGCTCTAGCTTTCCTTAAATATCTGGGACATTGAAAAATACACAAAGTATGCTAAGCAGGTTTCCTGCATGCCAAGGCAATGCCACACATCACATTGCACATCCTTTAAGAGAAACGCCAACAGAGATGAATGCAGGCAGCCAGTTCTACTGCAGGTATGTTGTTCTCATTCTGCTAACCTATTTAAATTGAGTGCAACTCTTCATGGGTGGCTCATAAAATACAGACTAATCATTTTGGTCAACACTGTGGGGTATTCATCAGAGAGGCCCACACTGTGAACAAACACTGCCTACTACCTGGCTGTGAGTTAGTATTTAAATAAGGGATAGAGGAAACAAAGGGGAACAACAACATCCTCTGTGATCTGTTCTTGCGTGAATTAACCGATGCTAAACGCATTCACACGATTTAATCCTGCCAAAAGAACTCGATCAGCGCACCGACGCTGAGCACACGCTTGCTGCTGATACTAGAGAGAGCTGATCAATTAGCATGTAGTCAGGAGAGAGTAAAGCCAAAACAAACTAATCAGAGCAGCGATCTCCTCAAAGGCTGACGTCAGTTTACATAGTGAAAGCAGAAACCTGATACTTTGTACAGATGGATGGAAAAATGAGTAGATGATTGGTAACAAATTGTTATTATGACAGAAATGATGTCACTGGTCAACATTTATTTTTCATGGTCATTACGCAGACTTCTCCTGGACATACATCCGCGAGGAAAACAGCACCTCCACTTGGATCCAGGCTAGAATACAAACTTGTGTCACTGCTGAGAACTAAGCCCTTAAATCTACTGTTAATAAACAGCAGGGCAGTGATTCAATAGAACTTTACTGAATCTTTAACCATTAGCAAGGCCCTGAATCTAATTTAGGTTTGGCTTTTTAACAACAGCAGTACAAGCTGTGGACACAGTTGACATTTAAAGCTGTATCAGAATACAATTGCTTTGTTATATATTCAGCGGACATGGAGCAAAATTAGTATTCATTTGGAGCCATGCCTCTGTCCAGTTGACAAATTAAAGTCCCATATTGTCTCTACTTGTAGCTCTGTTTGGTCGTCGTCAGCATCCGTGGGAAAACATTTACTGCTTTTACTGCTAAATGCTCCACCAACAGCTCATTGCAACTTTATCTGTGTGCTTTCTGGTGCTGGGCAAGAAGTGCACAATGGGTTTAGTAAATGTTTTCTTTTGTAGATAACAGCATGTTCCTGTTGGAAACAGCTGATGAGAGTGAACCAAAGCAATAAAGTTGGGGTCTGTCAACCAAAATAATGACTTGCTCCACAGAACTGAGGGAAAACTCAAGAGTTGGGCGATGATTCTTAATGAGTTTATCTCTATGAGCAGCACTACACAGCCAATAGATTCATTGTTTATGTAAAAATATCTGTTAGCGCATTTGTGATTGGTTCATGTAATGCTCAATATTACTCTTTGCAAAACAACAAAAGATGAGAGATTTACTAGCTTCTGAGCTTAACTGATCTCGATATTTTTAGCCAACCTGGTATCATACTAGATAACGGAAATCAGCACAATGCCATAACAAAAGTCTATGCAACGTCTTGAGTCATAATTATATGCTACACAAGATGCTGCTATTCTTGTCTGTTATTACTCAAAGCAGCACAGCGTGTGCCCTTCACTAAAACAGCAGCCTCACATGTCCATTTTCTTCCCATGCATCTTACAACACATCCTTGAGTCTGAGTGCCTAAATATACGATGTCCACGGTGCTTACGTAAAGTACTGAAAAAAAGGACACCCACATCTGCAACGTTCACAATGAAATTGCAGTGACAAGGTCAAGAAGAATGTGGGTATGAAGCAGCAGCAATCTTACTCACAGAAGGTGAAGAAAAGTAATGTAAAGAGCAGTATATGGCAACCAGTTACAGAATTAAAAACCAATGCAGGCTGAAGTGAGATAACAATAATTGTCTCGTTAGAGTCGCCCAAGGATGGAGAACTGGTGACCAGCGACAGAGTCATGGGGACATAAGCCTCACTGTCGATCAGATGGCTGATTAAAGTCCATGTGATTCAAATGACACTGAAGAACTACTGTAGCGGCAGACTGCTGAAAACCTTAGTGCTGTTTATGATTTAAAGCTTCTGAATACATAATGTTATAAGGGTGCGTAAACACAGACAAGTGCTCATGCATAACCACTGTTCACCTCCATAAGTGATTACAATAGACACATGAGAGTCAGGAATGGAACACGGAATTGCATGGATTGCTGGGTGTCTCTGAATCGTTTACCTGGGGAAGGACTACGCAGCAAGAATGCACTATGGGAAGAAGGAAGCTGGCAAAGTTATTGTGATTCTCTAGGCAATGTTCTTGCTAGGAATACCTGGTCCTATGATTCATAAGAAATGTAACTTACACCTAAACATTGTTGTAGCCCATGCACACCCTGTTCATGACTACATTATTTCCTGCTGGCACTGGCCTCTTGCAGCAGGATGATGCTCCCTACCACAAACGCAACAGATTGTTCAGGATGGTTTGAGGATCATTTTGGCCTGCGAAATTTGCCAGATTTCAATCATGTTAAGCGGTGCTAGAAAACAAGTCCCCATCCATGGAGCTCTGCCTTGCAGTTGGCAGGTCTTAAAGGATCTGCTGCTAATGTTCTTGGTGCCTGATGCACAGGACACCTTAGAGTCCTTTCCTTGTCAATGCCTGAAAGGGTTTGAGCTGTTTTTGCTAGCAGAAGGACGGCAGGTGGTCTTAAGGTTTGGCTGACCTGTTGTGATGAGTGGCACAGAGTCTGAATAACCGTGAACTGAAAAGGAGAAACAGAGCTCACACTGAACAGGTAGTCTCGGTCTCTGTGGCGACAACCAAAGAACAGCCAGGTCTCGCAAACACGGCCTCGGGTTCTTCTGCCTCTCCTCCGCTCTGAAAAGTCAAACAACGGATGTTAGCAGTCAATCATACATAACAGACAACCAGGCCAGATAGGAGGAGAAGCGAGTCCTTCCTCCCAGCAGAGGTTAAAGAAGAGAAGTGACACTATTAAGCACTGTCGCAGCCAACAGATACACGGAGGTGCTCGCATTGCCTAATGCACAGAAACGGACCGTATGCATAGGCAGAATAAGGAAGTTATATGGTATTATTAAGTTTTCCACGCCAAACCAGAAGGAAGATCCCATCACTATAACGGTACTGAAAATGAAACTAGGGCTCAGTGTGAGTGTGTGTTACTCATATCCTATGTGTGATCCAACTGATATTCCAGGTGCAAAAAAACTACTCCTGAAAAAAGTGATTTCTCTTGTGGCTTTGGAGTTTGGCAAACCTCCCAGAATCCTTTGCAGGCAACTGCGACGCAGCGGCACAAAGCGGCTCTGAGGATGCTGTTATCTGTGCCAGACACCTGCTGCAAAAGGGTGACAGCTCTTTCCCCAGATAACAACAGTTGACCCCCAACCTTTCATGATGCCAATCAGTCAGTTGACTGTCTAAAGAGGCCGGCATTATCTGCTGCCGTGTCATTGGTGGGGGGGAGGCAGAAGTTGACCAACCACGACGAGGGGCTGAGAAACACCACAGAGAAGCACTGAGGCGTGGGCCCTTTGTGCTGTGCTGCTGCACTCTGAGGATAAGGTGCCGCGTTTCTATACCCCATCCTTTACTGCTCGCCTCAGATCCCGCTGTGTTTTCCAGCCATCACAAAATTAAAATGCAGCCAACTCCTGAGATTATGGAGTCACACAGTGCTTAAAAATTAGGCCTTAATGCACTAATTTGGTGGCTGAAGTAATTTGGTTGATTAAATGAATTAGTCTGAGTGACAAAAAATTAATTGCCAAAGAAAGACCCCCTTCAGGCGTGTTTTGAAACAGAAAAGATGGATTCCATAAAGAAGTTAAATTACTCTCTCTATACATGTGATTATTTCATATTTTTCAAATGTTCAAACCACTGGACACAAGCTGCGCCACTACTTAGCAAGTCTGCTGTGAGTTTACATGCACTGCGGGCTGCATGTTTCCACTTGGGTACAACAAGCTTCCAGTCATCATTTAAGGTGAGCACACAAGTATATATTTTTTCTTTGAGAAGATGAAGTGAAAACAGCCTTCTACCACCAAACTCTGCACACATGAAGCCCAGCCATTTAAACAAAGCAACACTAAGAAAAAACACATTTTTGCAAGGAGGGAGACTTTGTCAGCGTTTTAAAACTGCAGGTTGGCTTCCTCAGAGGACGCAGGCGATCCAGGAGGGGCAAAAACAGAGTGGAATTACACTTGAATGGATGCGTTTCGTGTGGGAGCAATAAATAAAACAAGTCTGCTTGGCCAGAGTACAGTTATTAAGATTTAGGTAACCGAGACTGTGGTTAGACAGCGTGATGTATATCGACAAGGTGGAAATATCGGAGACGAGAAAGACAAGATGAAACAGGCGATGACCATCAAACAAAAGCAGACATGCCAGTCTAAGAACAAACACAGCAGCAGACATAATTGAGGATCCCAACAACAGCTGAAAGATATGGATAAAGTATTTTCCAATTATACCTCAAAACAATGGAACACACTACAAACAGATGTCAGAGGAGGCAGATTGCTTAATATTTTTTTAAAAGAAAGCTAAAAACTTATCTCTTTACTTGGGCCTTCACCTAGCTATGGCATCCATGAAACTCTTTCTCAAAGTTTACTTTGCACTTATGCACTGCTGCACCTCTTTTAAAACGTATTGATTTTATGCATTTATTTAATTTCATATTCAGTGGGTTTTATCTTCTATCCTATCTTGCACATCCAATTTCAATTTTAACTGTAGTTTTTTTTCTATCCTGGTTTTTATTGCCAATACCCTATGCTAACATTATTTAAGGCACTGAATTTATGTTAATATGTTTGTTCTATGTATGTTTTGATGTAAAATACTGTAATGTTTTTATTTTAAAGAACTTTGAAATGCATTTCTTGCATGAAAGGTACAATACAAATATTTCACTAGTTATTACTATTGTTATTATTGCCTGGTTTAGATCATCAGAATGACACTGTGAGCAAGTCATTTGTGGAAAAAAATATTTGAAATAGCTGCTGGTTTCAGCTTCTCAAATGTGAGTCATTGTTGTCATTTTCTTTTTTTGTCAGTGTAACCTTCAGGTTTTGGATCCTTGCTTGCACTAAACAATCAATGTGAAGATGTCGCTTTGGGTTCTGCACAATTTTTCCTATTTTCTGACAATCTGATAAAGCATGTTTTCTGACTAAAGAATTAAAAGATTTATAAAATTTTAAAAAATAATGAACAAACTCATCAATTGCGAGCTGAAGCTCAACACTAATTAGCCTCAGGAAAAAAAAAATCAATAGAAAAGTGTGTTTGCGAATATTAAAACAAAGCGTTGTTCTCATTAATTTCATGCAAAGTTGACCTGTTGGTAAAAATGCTTTAGAAAAGAAGTTTTTTTGAACTTTAATCCTGGTGCATGAGGCCTGGTAACAGAGCTGTCTGCTGACTTGATCTGACGCTCAGATCCATCCTTAGCATCCTGGACGAGATTCTTCTGATCCTGCAAACAGCCTCAAGTAAACTCATTTTAGTGGCTCGTCTCTCTCCCTTCGCTGCTTGCCCTAAAGGGATCAATACAATATGAAAAACCTGGATCCATTCTGAGTAGACCACACTGGCCGCCTTCCCTGAATACAAATCACATCCAAACCCACACTATAGCAGCGTGCAATACAATCCCAGGGGGGAGGCAGCATCTACAGAGCACTCCATCTGGGGTCGAAATCAAGAGCGGTTGCCTTTCAGCGCCATTCAGATGATCAGCGGGAGGCTGAAACTGCAAGGGAAGCCGAGGTTAAGACTTGGTAAACATGACAATTATCTCATATCTTTCATTTTCGTCTTTGCACCTCCATGCAAATCGTGCCGAGTGGTTTTCAACAAGAACAACAAAAAAATCTAAATACAACAACAGCTCAAGGCTTAATCACTGAAATTACGTTGCAGAATTACACCCATGTACATTCAACGTGCTGAATACTGAATGTTTTCGTAACACAGAAACTAGATACTGACTAATTGTAGTCAGCTGTCTGGTTAGACTGATAAATGAAAGCTAAATATTTGTTTACACAAACCTTAATACAAATTGTCATTTTGAATGTGCCAAGTATGCCCACTGGCATACCTAAGCATTAAACTGAGCAAACTGATGTTTTTTAACCTCCAAAAGAAAAGCTTGTCAGAGCTGCTAAGAAGATTAAGGCTAACCACTCAGTTAAAATACAATATTTGTTTAACCGACGCTGCTTCCAGCTAAACAGAAAGACACTGAAAATCACATTCTCCATAAAATCCCTCCACGCAAACCACAGCAATCAATACCAGACTACTGGAGGGCCCTTATTAAAATCTCCTGGTACCACCGAGTGAGCCTCTGACCTTTACAGACTCTTCTTCCACTTGTTACCAGTACTACAAACTCGTACAAAGTACTTTTGAAAACAGCCATCGATTAACAGTGGGAGTGGAAGAGGGGAGAGGTAGGCAGATCGAAGCGTCCCCATGTTGTTTTGTTGCTAACAGGACCCTTCTCAGGCCTCGAGGAAGATACGGCGTCCCGTTGACAAACTGGTGATTGTTATCTCTTATCAGAGTGCCGAGTCAGCCGGCAAGGCTTTGTTTGGAATCTTAAGTCAGATTCCGCCCAATGCTGCGCGCTATGACAGGTTTATACAATCCTCCAGCACAATACGCAGCCGGCAGGGGAGAGGATGAGAAACACAAAGAGGGGAGAGGGGACTGAGGAGGCAGTCGTGCTGATGAATTGATTCACACGAGTTTATGGAGTAACAATGAAGAGCTTTTTGAAATAAAAAGAAAAAAAATGCAATAAAAAGAAATTTAAAAAATGAAAAACAAGGCGACACTGAACTTCCAAGGATGCATTTGATGTAGCTGTGATTGTTGGATTATGTAATAAAGCCCTCAAAAATCAATCAAGGTCTGGCTGTTCTGCTTTAATAAAATGTGTATTTTTATCTTATAGGTTTGAGAGCAATATTTGGGTTTGCGCTGCAAGGATGAAAGTGAGATTGATATGTTCATATTCCTCTGTCCCTCTGGCTGAACCTTGATCATTTCGAAGAGGAGTTTGACTGCGAGTGCTGTGACCAGGTCAGTCAGGAAACATGTGCTATCTTCAGAGCTCCTCCATCCTAAAGGCACAAACAAAGCCTCACCCCGGATGACCACTCATCCTTTTCCCAAATGTGCTGCAGACAGTCCGCCACCGCCATCGCTTCAGCCGGTGCTGTGCCACCTCTCAGAGCAATCACCCGTGACGCCACCCGCCACAACACAGCAGACATCCGGGGGATTTAGAGACAATTGGAGTTGACTGGGGCACAACCTCATTTACACAAAGCCACCCAAGAGTTAGACATGTCAGTCTGACTAAAAAGGCTTACTCCGCTTTCTGACAAGTCATGGTGGCTGTGAGTCTGATTCAACACACAAGCATGAGGCCGGATAGAGAAGCTTCAGTCACATTAAACCCTTCTGACAGGTCATCTTCTTACAATCTCGATTTCGCCTTCAATCCGAGAAGCTCAGAAAATTAAACTGAATGTCACGTTTTCTTCTAATTGAGAGTACTTTGCAAGCAGTGGCTTACAGCAATGGTTTAACTAGCTGGAGAGACCCAAACCTACTTAGTTAACAGTCAATATCCCCGCACCACCTCTACGGCAATTACAAGCAATGATTTACTCCAACAACATGACCACCGCCTACTGGACTTTTCATTTTCAAATCAATAACGCCCCATGTGCCGCTTTGACTGCCGGCTCTTTATTACAGAAGTCATAAATGCGTGCATGGGAGAGGGTCTAATTTATTCCTGTTGAGCTGAAGGAAGCGTCTGAAATAATCCTTGACGTGATCGAAGCCCTCACTGCTAGATTTATTATGCCTTATGTGGTGTACATGACGTGGACTTTTATCGGCTTTGAGCGGCGTCTCATTTCATTGTCTCTGCAGATTACTTGAAAATATGCATAGAGGACGCGCACTTAACATCACTTCAGCATTGTGAATATTCATTACAGGGTGCGTAATTTTAGCTGGAATAATCTGTGTCACACTTGGCACCAGTCAGCAGCACAACCCGATGCTTGACACGAGCGTTTCACTGACCTACTTCAGCTGCTCATCTTGAAACGCATAACATTGGCATGGGATCAAGTGCATTATTACAAGCCTCGAGATTCCTCTTGATGGAGAAATTTGCAAAACGAGGGATCTCAAAACATACTATGCGTCTCTCACTTGATAAAACTGTCACTTATGATGCAGGATTGTATTGTGTTATGAAAACGGTCATACCTTTGCTGGAGAAAGCCGAGGAATGGAGCGACTCCGGTGCCGGGTCCGACCATCATGAAGGGCACCGACGGGTCAGAGGGAGGCCGAAAGGAGCAGTTGGGTCTCAGACTCACATGGATCTGGAGTCAGAGGACGTTAGAAAGCCTTTAGAATGACGACAGCAATTACAACAATGCTGGGAATCCGCTGTGGGTTTACCAATCTATTCATTGATCGCCTTAATCTTCTAAGACATGCTCATGAAATACTCATGAGCTTCAACTGGAATCCATAGTCTGTGGTAAAGAGGATTTTCTTGATTTAACTTAATTTTTGATTAACCACACCCAACTGCCCCAAAGCGCCTTCTTTCTTTTAATGTTTGACACACTAAAAATGACATTCTAAAGGAGCATAGCACATGTAGTCCACCCTGTCTGACTGTTTTATGACACTCGATTTCTCTTTTCTGTGAGAACCTCTTTAACTGTGATATGTGAGGGGACATGGGCAGTTTACCTTTCCTGCAATTTTATCAGAAAAACCTACACAAAGACAAAGTCAGGGAGGAGTAGCAAGATTTTTGCTTTGCCAGAATCAATTTTTTGATGTTGGATTCCAACTGGTACAGAGCCTGAACACTTGCACTCACAAATACGAGCACTTAGAAATATATCAGCCAAGACCAAGATCGCGAATACGCGCACTCTACTTTCAGTTTTCTTTTTTCCAGCCTACTCATTACCTTTGGCAGAGCCGGGCTGCTGGAGGATTCAGCCGTCCCAGGGAAAACAGGGCTAGGATTGATGAGGTCAAACAGCCAACCGGTACACAAGCCTCGCCTCCCCACAGGCCGCCCGGTGCATGCTGGGAACTCTACCACGTTGAAGGCAAAACGTAGCTTTCCTGGGTGCGCAAGACAGGAGCTGCAGAGATGGGACCGCAGAGGGTTTGAGAGGGAGAAAAGGCAGAGACAGAGGGAACATCGGTGTGAGAGAGTTTGTGTGCGAAGCATGCAGACAGACGGTGACAAGCAGGGAGATAAACAGAGATGAAGTGGTAAACAGAGCGAAATACAGAGAGAGGAAGAGCAAGATTCTAGTTGAACAGCAGCTGATCAAAGTAACGGTGATACACAGACAGCTGATGCAATGTCAATTACAAAATCTGGACATGACATTAAAATGTAGTAAATAATGGTCTATGCCTGTGTATTTTTTGTGTAATATACACACATAGTCCTGTTATAAGGCCTCAGGTACACTTTAATCAACATCATCCTTTGTGTTGTAAATAAGTTGTTAAGAATAGATTTAAAATTCAACACATTCAAGTGCATATTACTTGTGGGGTCAGAAGCTGGATAAATTTCATTTTAAGCTTATAAACGCCTCAGATGGAACTCAAGTTTTGTACTTAAACATGTCCACATGGTGTTTCTATCCGCTAGAAAACACATCATAAGTGACGCAAGCAGCCAACGTCATGTCTGAGCATTTCAGCCTTGAAACTTCAGTGTGTCCATGACTGTCTCAAAAACACGGATTCAGACTTTCAAGATTTAAAATGTAACAAACCTAAAGAACCAATCCTGTCAACCTAAAGGGCGGAGCTTTCTGTATCATGATTTTTCTTGAGAATGACGTGAGGTTCGAACATCTACAGCTGAACTACTCCACTATTACAGGTTGCAGGTTGCACTATTACAGGTAGTTTGTCAGCGTTTGAGATGAGTTGTCGGTGAGCTGGTGTGCTTGAGCTTTAGCGAGTGGGGTGAGGCTGGTGGCGAAAAAGGACTTCACAGACCCACATTTGCTAGAGGAATCAACCATGAATAGTTACATCTCAGCTACTTTAAAGCAGAAGGGTGATATTTAAATGGAGAAAAATTCTAAATAAGTAATTCTGACACACAGAGATACATTTTTACTGGTTCTATCGATAACCAGCAAGGAATTTTAACTGCTTCTATTTCAATGTTTGACTTTTTTTTTTTTAAGTTGGTTGTCTATCTGAACTGAAAAAATGTCTCACTGCTCTCAGTTGTTGTTGCCTATGTATTTTAACGGTTTATCTATTACTTTCCAGCAGAGAAATAAGATTCATGCTACAAATTTACCTAACGATATACTAAGGTTAATACCCTACAATATGACATACTGTACAAACTTACCCGACTTATTTGAATACTAAGTTAGATTATGTTCCATACTATATTAAATACTATACAAATTTACCAAAGCAATTTAAAAATTCAGGTTAAGCCACTACACTATGTACATTCCTTGAACCTCATTCTTTCAACCTTTTACTTATTACATTTAGGTAACTACTACAGCTACTTTCAGCGACCTATAGAACAGCTTCATGAACTCTGAATCACACAGTATTACAATTGTAGCCTATACTGAAGATCAGCACCAATTTGCAGTCATATCGGTGTTTTATTTTCCTCTTTAGCATAATTACACACGTGGACAAAATTGTTGGTACCCCTCAGTTAAAGAAGGAAAAACCCACAATTCTCACTGAAATCACTTGAAACTCACAAAAGTAACAATAAATAAAAATTTATTGAAAATTAAATCATCAAAAACAGCCATTACTTTTGAATTGTTGATTAACATAATTATTTAAAAAAACAAACTAATGAAACAGGCCTGGACAAAAATGATGGTACCTCTATAAAAGATTGAAAACTATTTGACCAGAGTGACATGATTAACTCAGGTGTGTCATTTAATTGACATCACAGGTGTTTCCAAACTCATAATCAGTCAGTCTGCCTATTTAAAGGGAGACAAGTAGTCACCCTGCTGTTTGGTGAAAAGGTGTGTACCACACTGAACATGGACAACAGAAAGCGAAGGAGAGAATTGTCCCAGGACATCCGAAAAAAAATTATAGACAAACATCTTAAAGGTAAAGGCTATAAGACCATCTCTAAACAGCTTGAAGTTCCTGTGACAACAGTGGCTCATATTATTCAGAAGTTCAAGACCCACGGGACAGTAGCCAACCTCCCTGGACGTGGCCGCAAGAGGAAAATTGATGACAAATTGAAGAGACGGATCGTTCGAATTGTATCCAAAGAGCCCAGAGCAACCTCCAAAGAAATTAAAGGTGAACTCCAAGGCCAAGGTACATCAGTGTCAGATCGCACCATTCGTCGTTGTTTGAGCCAAAGTGGACTTCGTGGGAGACGACCAAGGAGGACACCACTGCTGAAAAAAACTCATAAAAAAGCCAGACTGGAATTTGCAAAAATGGATGTTGACAAGCCACAAAGCTTCTGGGAGAATGTCCTTTGGACAGATGAGACCAAACTGGAGCTTTTTGGTAAGGCACATCAACTCTATGTTCATAGACTCAAAAACCAAGCATACGAAGAAAAGAACACTGTCCCTACGGTGAAACATGGAGGAGGCTCAGTAATGTTTTGGGGCTGCTTTGCTGCATCTGGCACAGGGTGTCTTGAAAGTGTGCAAGGTACGATGAAATCTGAAGACTATCAAGGCATTCTGGAGAGAAATGTGCTGCCTAGTGTCAGAAAGCTTGGTCTCAGTCGCAGGTCATGGGTCTTCCAACAGGACAACGATCCAAAACACACAGCCAAAAACACCCAAGAATGGCTGAGAGAAAAGCGTTGGACTATTCTAAAGTGGCCTTCTATGAGCCCAGATCTGAATCCCATTGAACATATGTGGAAGGAGCTGAAACATGCCATTTGGAGAAGACACCCATCAAACCTGAGACAACTGGAGCTGTTTGCTCATGAGGAGTGGGCCAAAATACCTGTTGACAGCTGCAGAACGCTCATTGACAAATACAGAAATCGTTTAATTGCAGTGATTGCCTCAAAAGGTTGTGCAACAAAATATTAAGTTATGGGTACCATCATTTTTGTGTTTTTTTAAATAATTATGTTAATCAACAATTCAAAAGTGATGGCTGATTTTGATTATTTAATTTTCAATAAATTTTTATTTATTGTTACTTTTGTGAGTTTCAAGTGATTTCAGTGAGAATTGTGGGTTTTTCCTTCTTTAACTGAGGGGTACCAACAATTTTGTCCACGTGTGTATGTGCATATGCAAGTCTATTTTTAATGAAGTTGTAATTTAATTTTATTCAAATTAATTGAGATAGTCCACAATCTTTCCACACACCCACTAAAGAATAAAGTTTCTGTTTGTGTTGCTTCAATAAAACCGCCTCTCCCTCCTCTCTGCTCGAGTCTTCACTGCCGGCTGAAGCACTCTCACACTCTCTCATCCTTCACTCTCCAGTTCCTGTGGGTCACTGGAGACCTCTATTGACCACAGCATCAATAATGCAGGTCTCTAATGTGTCTGCACCATCTGATAAACTACAGCCACACTCTCTCCTGTCCGCTCCCAATCGCTCTGAACAAACACACACACACACACACACGCACGCACGCACAAGCGGCTAAGTGAGGGACTAATGAGAGGCGCGGACAAGTTTTGACATTGCGTGAGATGGTGCTGTTCCGCATGAGCTTTAAAGCAAACCTAATGGGCACTAGCTTAAAGGGAAGAGCAAATCAATGACTAGCTAAGTGAGGAAAAATAAAGGAACACTTGGCCTATTTAAACTAAGCACAGCTAGCTAAAGGCGATACAATATTTACAATCCTTTCATTGGTGCAGTTTCCTCTCGCCACTGGGCTTATTAAGAAATTGCATCTACAAATAACCATCCCAACAAAAGTACACACAGACTACAATGTACAGGGTCTGACATAGAGAGTCCATAATAAATGTCAGTCAGACACACACACATGTATGAGTAAGGTCTATATAATGTTTAATTCATTTTATTTCTAAAGTTGTTTTTAAGTGGCTCTAAAAATCTATATGAAAATGTCAGACTTTACAACCTTAACAGAGCTTCCTTTTCACATTATAAACTCTCTCTCTCTCTCTCTCTCTTTAACTCCTCTTAAATGTCAGATAATTTGAAAGCTTAATCCGCCCCTGCAAAGGAGTTGGCAAAACAACAAACCTCCAGTGGACAACACTGCATTATCTAGCTGCCAATTGGGCGAGATCAATATATATTTTACCATGCAAACTCCCAACTCTCTTGTCTAGTAATGCCAAACAAACTCTAGGATTTTAGCGATATAACAAAACAGCTTTTCAAAGTGAGGTTAGAGAGCTGTAACACCAAACAAGACAAAGAAAGACACTATTTCTGCTTTAGCTGTGTAAATGTAAATTCCTTTAGCATATGATAATCTAAGCTGTACATCACTGTTTCAAAAAAAGAACAACTCCCATTTGCAATGTTGTTTGAAATCACTCAATCAGTGTCATTGATTCTTTAAATCCAAAATTTAAATCACATCCAAGGATGCAATTCTTCTTCACAGATCATCAATCATCTTCATTCAATCTTTAATTTTTACTCGTTGTGCAGCTGGAAAATATCAGTTGCAATTAGAAAGATTTAAGCCCCCATCCATGATCATTTGCCAAGAATAAAAAAGCGATGCATATTTATGAAGACCAGACAAACGATGCTGTCGGAGTACAGTTGTGCGCGGTTTTACCCAGTACAAAATGTAAGCTTTAGTGTTATTTTTCTGTCACCTTACCTGGCAGCTGAATAAGGCCTGGGCTGCAGTTTCGGCAAATGCTCTGAAAAGCAAGCACAACTGTCAATCACTTTGCTGTCTTGCTCAGATTCGGTTACACAGACACCTGTGACGGAGAAGAGACAAAATATGTGAAAGTCATCTCGGTCCACGGAGACATCCTACCTACCAATCTATCCTCGGTAACCCCCACCCAGGTTGCAGTCTTGTTTCTAGGACACACTTCTATATTTATGAAATTACCAACTCAGGGTTATGGAATCCCAAGTGTCCAGATGTGGAGCCAGTAGGAAACAGATTGCTTATGCAGACCTTATTTCAATGCCAACCATGAAGGTGCCCTCTTTTGGGTAATATGTCGTGTGCATTGCATGCATGAGGCGGTGTCAGTGAAATCAGCAAAACTCACAAGAGTTTGCGATAAGTTTTCACCCTGTAGCAACAGGACTCGCCGTTCTGCAGCACCACTTATTAGACGTGTGCAAAGAGAGTGATTGAGAGTTGCATGACGTGCTTGCTTTGTACTCCCTTACATTTTATTTGTATCTCAGTGATAAATGAAGCAGGAAAAGTAAAGCTGCGCCATATGTACCAGCTGAGGCCTCACAATAACACATTTTTCTGCTAAATTGCTCAGAAAGACAAACAGCTGGACTAAATCTGCTCTCTCCTCTGTTTCTGGATCTCTCCGACATCTAAACAGCTCAGGGTGTTAGAGAGACAGCTCCGCACTTTGACGTCCATTTCATCTCTTTGTGTTGAGATTTTTTTTTCTACAAGGAAAAAAAAAATGGTGATGCAGGAAACACTTAAAAGTAAGTTTGAAAAAGATTTTTTTAAGGCAAGCATGCTTTGCTGAAACAGCAGTCTGCTACTAAAATCTAATCCCTTAGCTACCAGAACAGGGAAAAAAACAGTGACAGAAACTAACACATCACTTTTAGAGAATAAAGAACAATAGGCTAAGAGCAAATACTAAGAAATTTAATGCGTTAGAATAGTAAAATACGAATGAATTGGAATTGCTGTGTTATTTAGAAATGATCTGAAGAAAGTAAAGATGTTTAACATCCAGCTGAGATTTGGTATTTTACCATTTCTTTTATTGAAACTGCAAAATACATCAGTGTGGAAGAAGAAAGGCTGTCAACATGCAATAAATTTCACAAAGAAGCTTTTATTATATTTTTGATAAGTAGCTGTGTTTTCTAGTCCTCTGTGGGACATGTTCGGCAAGACACGGAAATCTAAGCTAACTTTAAAGCCTGGATTTTTCTCCGAAAAAGGAGTCCAAATGTCTCAACCTAGAGGCTCAAAATGCATTAATGCCATACAAGGTGAGCAAGATTACGAGGCTGGCCTTGCTCCGTTATAATTAATATGCTTGTACTGCAACTCACAGTGAAACATTTCTAAATAAATCTTCAGAAATAGTTAAGGCTAAGCTGCAACAGAACGGATTATTTAAAAAAAATCTTTCAGGTTTTCAAAACTTCTCGAAAAAGGGAAGAGAGTGGCCATCTAAAGCGCAAAATCTTTTTGGACAAAACATCACATTCAATACATCTGGTGATCCTTTCCACCAGTGAAAGCACACACCTCTCCATCAGGAGGTGTATCATCTACGCTAACAGTATCCTCTGCAGCTGCACAGCGCTCGAGTTGCTGCTTTTCTATCACAGAGTGACAGCACATGTCTCAAGCAGAGGACAATCAATCCATCATCTCACATCACTGCACCACGATGATACTGCTGGTAGATACAAAGGATATATCACTTTTAAAACCTTTTGAGCGCAAAGCTTTTTCTTGTTGCAGTCACTGGCTTGAGGATACATCTTAAAATATGCATTTCAAAAAAAGGTCTCTGTTCCAAAAAATACACTGCCAGGATTCCCACTATGTGCTCAGAAACGATCATTTCAGGGGTACCATCGATCATACTGCACAACAATGTAATCTATTCCATCTCCAAAGTCTCTCTGTGCTGCAATTTATATGCAGAGGTACCATTTTAGTGGGGGGAAAAATGAGATAGCAATGTGGATGAGCATAAAAGTATATACTTCCTAAGATTTATGGATAGTTTCTTTGGCTGCACTTGAAATTAGGGAGGTTGTTAGCATTAAAGCATTAAGAGGAATTCTCCTTGGGAAGGTTTTTACAGTTTTTAATAGCCTACAAATGCTAATTTCAAGTTATTTCTGAGAAAAAGACCTGCTAGCTCATGGTTTTCCAAAACCATTTCAACATTTTCCATGGCCTTTTATGATAGCTTAAATGAATAAAGTGGGAATATATGTGATAGGGAGTGTGTTCTCTGTGACCAGGCAAATTCATTTTAAATTTCGTACGTTTCCAGGGTGAACGAGCCTCTTGGGATAAAGACACAGTCCTTTACTTTACTGTACTCTGATTCACTTTGTTCCACAAGTCACAATCAAGTTAAATAAAAAGAATAAAACTGCACCCTGGTACAATTTTGTCGGAGCCCTGCAGTAAAGTAAATTGAAAAAGATGCTCATGGACAGCATTCAGTTCCCCCGGGCTATGACCCTTAAGTTTTTATCTGACACTCTATATGAAACAATGGACCATATAACAAGAGAGCTGACTCCGAGAAGCAGGTATCTTTCTCAATTTATACCCGGCACTTACTGAAATACCCGGTTTGCTCTTGGCCAAAGACATCTGGGTCCAGACACCTCTCTCCTCATTATTTACAGTTAATGTATAACAGCCTAAACTCTAGTCAGCAAACACCTCCCCTTCAGTCAGGGTAATGAACCAAAAATAGTGCAAAAACGCAGCAATGCACTTTAACAGTGACACAGAGAGCCAGAGTTGACCATTAACCTATGATCCAAACTGACCCTGCATATTTGTGTCCTTGCTAAGCTCACCAGAAAAAGAAAAAAAAAAAGAAAAAAATAAACACAACAGCTGTTGCCCTGAAGGGCCTCCAACACCACATTTTTCACGAGGGCACGATTGTCCCGATTGCCAATTTCTGCCTCACTTCACCACCGGAAAAGATGCTGTGGTTGGCAAGTAGGCCTAAAATAACTGACATTGGGGTAGGCCAAGAGCTGTGACACAGCTGTTTTAAAGGACAGCTCAACTCGTATGTAAAACTGAAGCCAACTAATTTCACTGTCTGGTAAGTTTCAGTCAAAGCTTATTAGATCTGTACTGAATAGCCAGCCAGCTATCTTAATGAGCTGAGAGAAAATGTTAGTTTTCCACCAACAGTTGGCTCCAAGGGTCAAAGAAAAGAGAAGCGTGGATGGCAGACAGCAGCAAAAAAATGATCAATATTATTAGCAGGGAGGAGATAATGAATAAACCTGGAAAATGTATCGAGACTTGGAGCTCCAGTAGCGTCGTTATATTTACAGATGCTATGATGAGAAAAAAAAAAAAAACCTACTGAAGCTGTGTGGACTCAAAAATGAGACAAGGAAATGAGTGTTGACCCTTTGGGGAGCCTTCTGATGCACACTGTCTGGCCATTTGGTATAATTAAGCGCTCTGACAAAATCAGCCTGGAAAGCCTGCTTTACTAAGGTTGCAGTGACCCCTACTGGAGGAAAATTATCCAGACGGACAAACAAACCCAAATGACAAACACAGACGGTAGACCTGACATAACCTGAGGTCTTTTGAAAAGTGAAATAAATTACTCCAAAGCAAATTATTCCACTGATTTTCTGTGCAGGTGCAGTGAAAATCCCACTCTAATGTCAATCACTGAACTCCCCCATTGGCTGCGTGGAGCATGAAAACCTGCATTTAATTATGCATGCATCTATTGTAATGGTAAATTTCAAGAGACAAAATAAAAAACACCTTTAAAGAAACCACTGGGTCAATGCCAAGCACAATATGCAGCACTTTATATGAATATAAATGTGACTTTGATCAGATTTTGCACATTTGAGCTGCTTTCTAATCACCTGTTATGAAATGTATCTAGCAAAGATCATGCTATCCCTGATTTTTCTGCAACTTTTTTTGAGAAATTCCAGCCTTATGGCTGCCTGAGAGCACAATCCAACAGCAGGGAGTCTGACCTATGAGGAGGCTGAGTGGAGGCGAGCAGGATGGGAAGGCTGTGAGAAGCTCCAGAACGCTGAGGCTCGGGTCTCTCACGTAAAGGTTGTAGTCTGCAGCACCTTGTTTACTGCAGAGCTCCTGCAGTCTCCTCCTCTGCACGCTGTCCCCCGTATGCTCCACCAGCGCTCGCAGAAACGCCTGACAGAGACACAGAAATCGAATGTGTTGTCACTTGCAGCTGTTCTGCACCTCCATCAGCAACAATGATCATGACTTTTGCAGGATTTCAGACTTCCATTAGCAGCTGGCCTTATGAGAAAATGAGCGGGTATAAAAGGGCCAGCTTCATTTTCTGACACAGTAGGACAAATCTCAATGCCAAATTGCACACGGGTCATATAAAAAGCAACGCTTTGTAAGCTTTCTCCAGTAAATGAAAACTCTGGAGGTAGACCTTGATGCCAGGTCAGGTATGTAATACTACTTTCTGCCATCATAACAGTGCCATTTGGTTTTGAAATACTTTTAAAGCTATTGAGAAATTAGCCGAGGCAAACAGGCAATCTTTTAATCCTCAGAGTAATTCATCAAAAGCAATTATTACAATCTGTTAATATGTTACATTAGCAGAAGCCGTGCTGCGCTTTAATTGGCATTTCATTAATGACTGCTTGTCATTCTTTTTTGTAGGAAGTGATTTCAATGAGAAGATTAAAAGGGATAGCGAAGAAACATTAAAGAAGCTCCTGCTTAACTTTTGGAGTGGTTTGACTTTATCTTGCAACCGCGAATCAATCCGGTATGGTAATCAGAACTTCTAAATATTTGTCATGCCCAAGTGTTGTGTATAATCCCACTGATTCATTAAAGTTTGTGTGTGTATGTGTGCAGAGATTAGTTATACATTCACGTAGCTTGCACAGGAAGAAGTATTACCACCATCCAGGCCATCCTGTGCAGGAAGCACTTCTAGTATTTGAATATTGTCAAAAAAAAGACAGTGTCTATGTCTGTCACAGTCTCTGGATACACTGAATAATATATTTTAACATTGGTCTCAGTAGAAATGGTGAGTCGGGATATGCAAGTGCATCTACCTGTATTTGATGCTGTTGCGCATCCTATTGGGATTTGTACTTGCTAAGATGTAGAGGTGATTATGTTTCACTATCCTGAGAACAGTGCAGTTTAAAAATGATGGGCATTGTAATTGCTTTAGTGAAACCGTTTAACCGCTTGGATTACACAGATAGGTGTTGTAAAATACAACTCTTATCGCCTTGGAAGTTTGCAGACAACAGTTTGGCCTGGAACAATCCATTTCTGTGCAGGAATTTAATAAAGAAATCCGCGCACAAGCCGTTTCCAGGGACCTTCCAGGGAACTGAACTGATGGGGGCTGTTAAAATTTAGATGGTCTATATCTTTCTGACACATTATCAATTTGATCTTGTCTCTTTGAAAAGCTTATCTGATATAATAAGGGCAAAAATCCTGCATAACTGTTCATCTAGTGTTTCTGGATAAATCACACTGACTGAGCAATAGCTTAATGATTATCATTTCAGAGTTAGACTTTGTTTCAATACAATATTTGCAAATCTTACTGTCCAGTATGCTAGTATCATAAAAAGATATCATGTTGTAAATGTAATTTAATTTGGGGTTGTAAACAATACTGTGTTGTATGTTGAACAACACTTAAAATGCTCTTTATATTAGAGATGTTGGGTTGTTGCCATTTATGATCTTCTTTCGGTCATTCAATGTGTAGTTTACAACTAACAGTAAACTAATGATACAGCTCATGCCAGACGGATATCAATGGTTTGCGACTTTTTCTGTATATATATTTTTAGAATTAAATAATGAATGAACCCTTCAGAACAAAAAACAAGATGCTGGTAAAAAGATATCTTCAGATACAGAAGCAGGACAAGGAGTATTATAAGACATCCATTGCTAATATAGTAATAGTATTTAAAGGAATGTAATATTATTTAGAGAATTGAGTGCAGGCAATATGCTCAGCCAAACCTTAGGCACTGCCAAAGCTCAGGACTGCTGCAGTTTGACATTTTCAGGCACCAACTGCAATCCAACACTGCCACAGAGGACCAAGCGATTTTAATCACGACTTCTGCTTTGGACCCAGACTTAGTACATCCAGTCTTTCATCAGTTTATTAAACCAAACTCTGAAACCCTGCAAATCTTGCGGGTCCAGACTCAGTGCTGACATCAACCATTTGAGCACCAGTAAGCTTGTTCAGCAAAAAAAAAAAAAAAAAAAAAAAAAAACCATTAATATAATTGTAGTTGTACATGAAAAAAACAACACACTTTTCTCTGAGCTGTGACACAACAAATAAAAGCAGAGTGCACTAGCTGGAGGAAAAAAACAAAATGACACATCCCTTTTATTACGCTGACACAAAAACAACAAGCAGCGTGTCGCATTAAAAAGGAGCCTGTCTCATGAAGTTTACAAAGTAAGCAGCTGCGGAGCAATATTTGGACGTACTGTACCTTCTTGGGGACACTTCTGATCTCTAGACACCATGTGAGCAGGAACAGCACAGAAATGTTCTGCGAGACATAAGAAGGCACCTGAGCACCTTTAACAGAGAAGGAAACCATATTACAGGATGATCACAACAAGGCAGAGATGAATTTCATGAACACAAGGACCTTTGCGAAAAAAGGAAAACATGTATGTGCAATGTGTCAGGATTGTTAAGATATTGTGTGTCTTTTTTATTATTAGAGATTATTTGACATCGACAGTGCTACCTTTTTTCTTAGTGTCCTTTCTGAGAGAAATGTTGACAAGATGGTTTCTTTGGTCTTGGAGGCCCAGTCTGCTGAGCATGTTGTCCACCTCTGCAGCTCTGTTTGGGCAGAACACATCAAAAGAATCCCCTGGCTGATAGGTCATCATCGGATAAGCCTGAGAATGAAAATGAATCACACTGAGTTTAAACTGTCAACTAAATCTACACTGTTTTTAAAAGAACATTATTTTATCATGCTTACAAATATGTCCAGTTCCAGGAGAACGGCTGTCTTGACAGAATCTCCTCTGGTCAGCTGGACTGCCTTGGATATGGGCACCTCACGAAGAGTCTCCTTGTTCAATGGTCCAACAATCTGAAAGAAAACAAATAAATATTAGTGGGTCAAACATGACAAAAACACTGGCTTTATCAGCAGCAGCAGCATTCCTCACCTGTTCTACAGTGTCCACCTCCTGAAGAGAGACATCCAAGTAGGGGGGAGGCAGAGCAGGAACATTAAGCGAGGACTCAGAAAGCGGTGGCAAGGAGCACGTCAGTGAAGCTGCCAGTACAACATGGGGAACTCCAGCATCCCCGGCCTGTGTTGCTGGTGCTGTTGTAGGAATGCTGGCAGTGCCATGACACTGGGATGCCAACCCAGTGCTCCCTGCAGGAGAAGCTGGCCTGAGATCAGAAACAACAGAAGCTACAGATGAAGCAGCACATGCAAATTTGGAGTTCGTCTCCACAGCTGCTCCGAATGACTCGCAGTTCTGGTGGTCAGTGATGCTTAAGAGGTTGATCTGGACATCTGGTGTGGATGAATCAGGAGTTTCTTTCGCTGAATCCTCTGTATTCGCTTTTAAGTGAGCAGTCCTATCAGAAGCCATTTTGGATAAGGCTCCTTTGATGGCGTTCCACAGTCCTTCAAGCCAAGGGTCCACAACCACCTCCAAGCTGGAGAAAACAAAGTCCACAAGATGATTAGTCAGCAATGTAAATAAGATAATGCAGGTCAAATGCCAAATTCGGAAAGTTAGATGCCTATGTGCTTCTTTTCTCTGCAGAACTTACCCTACACCATCATCTGCATATCCAGTCGCATAGAATTGTTTGGCTCCAAGATCCTGTAGACGACGCTCAATTGTCTTCCCACAGTTGCAGAAATTTGCATAATTTGTGTCTCCTAAAGCTGGAGCAGACAACGGAAAACAGATGACAATTCTCCAGCAACTGTTCAGAAAGAAAACAATGTGCACGGCTCTGCATTGTAATGATTTGAACAAATGTTTTGCAAATTAAGCTCCCATACTGACAGATGAACTACAGAAAGAGCTATCACAGACCCTCATAAAATAAATTACCTAACAGTGCATAGCAAAGGTGTTTATAGTGGTCAGTGGAGAGGGTCTTCCTCTTGATGCGCTTTACAAATTGTAGAGCATTGTCTGGCGGCTCCCCATCTCCAGTGGTAGACACAATAAACACCACTGGGTCATTCTCCTGCTCCAGATTGTACTGGAACCAGTTACATGATTAATTAGTGACGAATGTTTCCACAGTCCATGTCAAAACATGTAGCATTAACATCCACACACACAGGCAACATCATATTTATTAAAATGTTACTGCTGTAAGCAATGCATTTAAAGAGGAACTCAAAGGTTTGTTCAAACTGAAGTTATCAAAATGTACCTTTGTAGTTTCATTCAAGCAGCTGAGATCTGCAACAAGTCCGTGCTGCTCAGCCTCCTCAGCTATTCCTTCTGCTATGGATTGGGCTTGGCCCTTCTGAGACCCATAAAGGACTACAAAACGAGGCTTCACTTCAACAGGCATGCTAGGAAATACAGAAAAAAAAGGTGATGCTGATATTCCTAACAAAAAAGATTTTAGTCACAGCAGATTTTAGGACTTTAACATTAACATTGGCTTGTGGGAAACATATAATTAAGTGTACAACCACTTTGGCCATTTGAACCATGTGTTCACATAATGTTTAATATGCAAGTACAAATAAATAATCATATAGGCTACATAGAACAGTGGCAAATAATCAAAAGGTTGAAAGTCACAATTTGTGAGTGAGGTTCATGTGTCAACAGTCCAAGACAATCTTGATAGCATTACTTCATAAGCCGCCTGAGTGTAATTATGATTGTGAGAAGATAACCTGCAGGCCACAATGTTCAAGTCAGAAGATATGCCTTAAACACAGACTGCATAGGATTTGAACATTAAAAAAACTGCTGAGCTGATCACACATGATGTGGTGATAGTTATACCTAGTTAGAAACAGTAACTCTGTTTGTTATACTCTGTCAAGTGTCCAATCCAACAACTATAACTACAAGTGGACTCCGCTCATTTTTCTATTTCTCGAGTGTGTAAAGTCATTCAGAATCATTTCATAAATGCATCACCACTGTCTCTACGGCTCTGTAAGTCATGCACACAACCACTACTCTGACAACTAAGCACCTAAACAAAATTAGCTATCATTCATTATATTATTTACACCTTTGCTTTTCCTGTCGTGACATGTCAGACTATCTTCACTGAAAAATAGCTATTCATGCAGAAAGGCACACAGGTGCAGTAGTCAGGTGGTGGTGTAAGCCCATGTGTACCTTTTTGGAAAAAAAATACACAAAATATACTTTTCATAAACGCATCATTACTCATACACTCCTTTAAAGAGTCAAGTCACCTCGTTAACATGTGCTAACTCCTGTTGCTACAGTTTACACTGGATAATTAAGGAAGTATTTGCTGTCATCGACAGTTCATATAATAATTTATGTCTATCACACACATTTCACATATAAACCTGTAAGTTTCATTCCCAACTCACAAGACACGTTAAGGAACATTGCAATATATCTGACAGGTTCTAAGAGACATCTGCAAGACTCTCCACCACCAACAAAGTCAACATATCTGCTGCTACGAAGGTGTCAGACATTACAGATTATTCAGCTAGTCAGTCGTCGAGCTGTGTTTTCAGAAAATATCCCAGCTTACCCACAAGCTTCAAACTTTGATAAATAACAGACAGATTCCCTCAGAAAAACCTTCGCAGCATTGTGAAGCACAGCAGCCCTGAACGCCACCATGGACCCGGACGTTGCGTCAGATCTCACGTTAGCAGCAATTACCATAACAGTGGACATGAGCAAGTTTTTGTCTCTTTACAAGTCTAAGTTACATCAGTCATTTCGCTGAGATAGCGAAGTTTTAGCTAAAAGGTAGTAATAATAGTAATAGTCGGCACCTAACTGAACTGACACGACGCAGCCAAGCCCTGTTGCGAACTTCCCATCTCCGTTTACACATGTTTTATAACTACGAAAGTAGAATTTGAAATAAATAAAAGCACACATGCATGGTTTGCGAAATTTTGGAGGATTTACCTTTACGAAACTACTGTGAAATTTCACTCAGCTCAGCTCTTCCCAAGGAATTTTATAATGACTGGAAATAACGCGAGAGCAGGACAGTGACTGAGATTGAACGGGATCGGACGGAACCACGTTAACAAAAACATTTTTAATCCTATCCTTAAAAATATATATTTAAAGCATGAATTACTATTTAGGACTCATTTCAAAACACTCCACTCAGTTAACTGTTGTTATTATGCATACAAGAGTGTATAACAGCGTATTAGAAAGCACACTACATTACTTGGTTCCGCCCTCCCCGCCCGTGGAGCCTTCCAGAAGTCGCCAGCAGACCCGTGCGGCGAGAAGCTCAGCAACACTCCAGATTTACATCATTTAAACTCATTATTTTAGGTGTTGAACGCTTACTGCGTGTCTTAAACCCTCGGTCAACATGTCCACTTTGGGGACACTAGCTTTTGATGAGTATGGGAGGCCTTTCATCATCATTAAAGACCAGGACAAGAAGACACGGTTAACGGGCATTGACGCATTGAAGGTACAATGGGCGAGCTAGCAAAACTCAACGGAGGCACGTTGATTAGCAGTTTGCTCATTTGATGTTAGTTGCATGAGCTGGGAACGTTTGGCTGATATGATGGCTATTAATAGACAGAGCTATGGTTTTCCAGCTCTTTGTCAACAGGCAACCTTAACTGTTTGTGCAGTAGCGTCAGGATACATCAGCTAAAGGATTAGCTAGTCATGCTAACACTGAGGCCCATGTGCTTTCAGTAATGCGCTCAGCCGGTGGGTGTTGCTACACAGGGCTGTGCCCAAAATGGTCATTGGTGATGCGCATCAGTTGCATATTCAAGTTAAAGATGTTTCTCGCCATCACCTTCTATCAAGTAGGAAGAAAGATCAAGAGTCACATCTCACTTGACATAGGGATGTTTGTGTTTTGCAGTCTCATATCATGGCAGCCAAGGCAGTCGCGTCAACGCTTAAAACATCTTTGGGACCAAATGGTGAGCATTAACCAATAAAACACTGTCATATCTGAATTCCTGTTATTAAATATTTAGATATTTGTTTAAATTTGATATGGAACTTTTCTGGAGTAATTTATATTAGACCACTTTATTTACATTTGGAATTCACCATATAAATATATACTGTGGGAACAGCTTACTCGAACATTTGTATCCTGAACCATTGTTTCTGTTTTTGCATTCAGGTCTGGACAAGATGATGGTGGACAGGGATGGCGAGGTTACTGTCACCAACGATGGAGCCACTATTCTCAGCATGATGGATGTGGATCACCAGATTGCCAAGCTGATGGTGGAGCTATCCAAGTCCCAGGATGATGAGATTGGTGATGGAACCACTGGAGTTGTTGGTATGGAATGAAATTTAATGGGTTGTTGATAAATGCTGTAAATGTGAATTTCTGCTGTTTTTCAGATGTGTTCTGATCGCCCCAGTGTTATCTCAATCATATAAATGGATATATTTTTCAGAATCAGGTTTTTCCTGCTGATTGTCAGAACATTGTTTAGCCTTATATGGGTGTTACACTTGTGTCAAAACTTGATCTGAAAATTGTTTATATTACAATATATATATCAAAATAAACAAGGTTACTGAATAAATTGTAATGCTTAATAGTTAGAATTAGTTTTATCCATCTATTTGTTTCAGTTACAACCAAATGAATAAAAGTTAGTCTCTTTGTGCATTTCTGTCATTGCCATCTCATTATCTTGTACAGTGAAGATGTTGGCATCCTGGTAGATAGACTAATACATACTCCAGCTATATCAAACAAAACTTAAAGAATACTCTACATTAAATCTAAATGTCTTACAAAGCATCACTGAAATTGTTGCTGCTTTAATCCAAACCGCGTCTCATTTTGAAACATATTCCAGTTATGATTGATCAGTGTTTTGTTTTTCTTCTGCTTCAGTGCTGGCTGGGGCTCTGCTTGAGCAGGCTGAGCAGCTGCTGGATCGTGGAATCCACCCCATCAGGATCTCCGATGGTTATGACCAAGCCGCACGCATTGCCATCGAGCAGCTGGACAAAATTGCGGAAACCTTCCCCTGCGATCCCAACAACACAGAACCCCTCATTCAGACAGCCATGACAACACTGGGCTCCAAAGTGTAAGTCTTCTGGACCTAATGCTGTTTGGGTGTTTTTACTATGTAACTGTGATACAATTAACAGGAATTACTGTAAATTAGATTGATTTCAACGATCTGACTGCGCTTCCATGTGCTTTTTTGATTTGGCTTGTGCTTTAGAAAAGCTTTTAAGTAAATTCAAACCTTAATTTCCTTTCAGTATCAACCGGTGCCACAGACAGATGGCAGAGATTGCAGTGAATGCCATCCTCACTGTGGCCGACATGGAGAGGAAGGATGTGGACTTTGAGCTCATCAAGATGGAGGGCAAGGTGGGAGGAAAGCTGGAGGACACACAGCTCATCAAGGGAGTCATAGTTGACAAGGAGTTCAGCCACCCTCAGATGCCCAAGGTATGATCAAAGGGAAATTCTCACAGGATGTCACTGGCTGTCTTAGACCTACTATACTTGTTTGATCACATGGATCCTGATAGTTGACAGTTCATAAGGAGGGAAAAAAATGTGTGTCTGACCACTGATCCAGCAGCAGTAGTCTTTGTATGAGAGAATGTAATTATTAAGTTTGTTTCAAAGGTAATTATTTATTGTGAATCTGATTATTACTGCTTAGTGCAAGTTAGGGAAATTAAAGTTAGACAAGTTGTTGCTTTAGTTGTAGCTCGTATGCTGCGAAGGACACTTTTACATGCTGTTTCATGCTACAGTAGGATACTTCAAGTTTAGAGGGATAACAGTGCAATAACTGAGATAACAAATTGTCTTTGTTTCCACTCAGGTTCTGAAAGATGCTAAGATTGCTATCCTCACCTGCCCGTTTGAGCCACCTAAGCCCAAAACCAAACATAAGTTGGATGTGACCTCGGTGGAGGACTACAAAGCTCTCCAGAAATATGAAAAAGAGAAGTTTGAGGAGATGATCCAACAGGTGAGCACCCCCAGAATCTGTTAGAGAATAAGACTGAATATTATTTAACTCTTGTCTGATAATCCTAAATACAATTGCTACAAAAACAAATGAACCCTTCTTTGCATATTGGTTAAAAAAAAGCAACATATATTTTTATTTTAGGTCAAAAGCAATGGTGCTAACTTGGCAATCTGCCAGTGGGGCTTTGATGATGAAGCCAACCACCTTCTGTTGCAAAATGAGCTGCCTGCTGTACGCTGGGTTGGAGGGCCAGAGATTGAGGTGAGAAATGGGTTTCATGTGATTTTAATGTGAAGTTACTCTAGAGCAAAATATTTTCAGATCCCTAATTGCTTTAATTATCTGTGTAATCATGTATTCAGTTTATTGCCTCATGGTGCTCATGAGCAGACAGTGTAAAGTAGAACTGCTTTGTGTTTAATTATCCAACCCAATTGGTGTTTCTCTGCAGTTGATAGCAATTGCCACAGGGGGTCGCATTGTGCCTCGGTTCTGTGAGCTGACGCCAGAGAAACTTGGCACAGCTGGTGTGGTGAAAGAGATCTCCTTCGGCACTACCAAGGATCACATGTTGGTTATCCAGGAGTGCAAAAACACCAGGGCTGTGACCATCTTCATCCGTGGAGGCAACAAAATGGTGAGTACAAAAGTAACTTAAACCATCTTTGTCTCCACATTTGTCTTGACCTATGCCTATTTGACTCATTCTTTATATTGTCCTTTATAGATCATTGAGGAGGCCAAGCGTGCTCTCCATGATGCTCTGTGTGTAATTCGCAATTTGGTCAGAGACAACCGTGTTGTGTATGGAGGTGGAGCTTCAGAGATTTCCTGTGCCCTGGCTGTCAACCAGGCTGCAGATAAGGTAAGTGATGTTAACAACACGTAATTGGGTCAACAGAGACTTTGGACTCCTATCATTAGAATAATCACAATAATATTCCTGTTAACTGCTTAAATCTTGTGAACTTTCTTCCTGTTTAGTGCCCATCATTGGAACAGTATGCCATGAGGTCCTTTGCTGATGCTCTAGAGGTGATCCCCATGGCACTGGCTGAGAACAGTGGGCTGAACCCTATCCAGACCATGACAGAGGTCAGAGCCAGACAAGTCAGAGAGACCAACCCCTTCCTTGGCATTGACTGTTTGCACAACAACACCAATGGTAAGGAACTCATTGCACTTGTATGATTCAGTGGTCTGAGATGAACCCAACATGCCTTACACAACAGCACACTGATGTTATTTATTTAGTCTGGTGCAGTGCCACAATCTCAGATAACAGCCACACTGCACTTCAGTATGAAAGTAAGATGACATACTGAAGGATTTTGTTTTTCTTTGTTTGCTCCCGTACAGACATGAAGCAGCAACACGTGATCGAGACCCTGATTGGCAAGAAGCAGCAGATCTCGCTGGCTACTCAGGTAGTCAAGATGATCCTGAAGATAGACGACATCCGAAGCCCAGGAGAGACAGAGGACTGAAGCCCTTCTGAACGCAAGAAAGCTCGGGTGTGCTCTTAAACGCTTACAAATATCTAAGCCGTTTTAGAGTTTTGCAGCACTTCTCTGAGCAACATGTCCAAACCGCACTGCATATTGCTATTTATGATTTGGTACAAAAGTTCAACCTGTTGTGGTATCAAAGTCACCATTAAAGCGTTGGTCCGTCAAAATTTCCACAGTCTAGACTTCTGATTTCTTGTGTGCAAAATTGTTTATTAGATATTACATGCATCTTAAATGATTTCGTATAGTTGTTAGTATTAAAAACTGTTTGCAAGCACAATGAAAAAGTGGACTTTTACTACATTCTGTTGCCATTTAATGTTTAGGACCTTAAGATTCACAAGACACGATACGGCATTTATATGTTCTCCACAAGGCAAAAGTGCTAAACATTTTTGGCTTTGTTTAAATTCACTATCTTAGCACTAAGATCAGTTTCTCAATATCAAAGGTACAATCAACATCCAGACTTGGAGAATAAAATGTGGAATGTTATCAACCCAGCAAAAAAAGAAAAGAAATCTGAGCAACAACCACCAACTTTACTAAATAGCACCTATGTTTTTCATTTCACTTTTGATTCATGATTAAAGGCACTGTTTGCTTTCCTGATGATTCATGTGAGCGACTTAAATGTGTCACTTTTGAACTTTTCAATTACATATACTTATTGAGCCAGTTGAGCATGTCCATCCTGGCCTCCTGGATGCTGGGTTTGTCTGCGGGGTTGATGTCCTCTCTCTTGCGATGGACAAACCCGTGAGTCTGGTCAGGAAATGTCTTCACCTGGTAGTCAATCTTGCATTTCTCCTTCAGGTTTGTTTCGAGGACGCTGACCTGAAAAACAAAGTACGTCAACATAAGTAACCATGGCAAAAAATATGGCATATTTACAGTTGCATTACTTCTAAATTGATAGTCATAAAGGTTGTGGGGAATGTGAAAGAAATATAATGCTAATAAAATACCTACAAAAGCTGCTAAACACATTCCCACTAACCTGTTCTGCAGGAATAAAGTCGTCGTTCCCCCCGAAGATGAACAGTGTAGGGCTCTTCAGGTCATACTTGTCCTCCGTGTTGCGAATTATTCCTGCACAATATCACATAAAACCCGTCTCACAACCAATCTACAGAAACCACACTGCATGTTTTGCTGCAGAAAAGCCATACCATAAAAAGACACTCCGGCTTTGACTTGTGGATACTGTAAAGCCAGGTAATGTGTGGCGACCCCTCCCCAGCAAAAACCCACTGCTCCGATGTGTTTGGCCCCACACTGCTCCTTCAGGTACCTCAGCACTGCGTCCACCTCTCTAGGAAGGAGATGTTTGTCAGTATCAATCCGGAAATCAGAAATCCAAACAGCAACTGACTCACTTGTTGATTTCTGTTGGCTTTTTGTCTTGGAGCCACTCCATAAAATTGGCCCAATCATGGGATGGACTCCACGGCTCCTTTCCGACATAGAAGTCTGCACAAACGGCACTGCCCGGAGCAAAAATAATGACAGGAGAAAATCACAGTTGCAATTGGAGGTTAGAAAGTCTTCACAAATGCTACACTTTTGTTTTCTAGGCAGATATAATGACCTCAACACGTTTCTATCAATGAGTCGGTGTAGGATTCAACGTACATGTATCCATTGGCAGCCAGCATATCAGCCATATATCTAGTGTTGGGAAGCTGCCATCCAAAGATGTCATGAATGACAATAATAGCCTTGTCAGATGGAGTGGATGGTTTCACTACATAAGCTTTAATATGCCCTATCTGGACCTCCTGGCCAAGTCCTCCATACTCCATCCGGTCACCAATGTCACAGGGGCACGGCTTGGCTTCATTGGCCATCTGATGACAGACAGGAACAGATGGACAGATAGAAAGTCAGATGGGTGAATTTCATCCATGCTTCTAATCTGTGCATAGTTCTGGGAGTCACTTAGCATTTACGCAACACAATGACAAAGCACAAACAGCACTAATCTCCCTCGACTGAAGAATTTCAACAAAACATTAAACGTGCATTTAAAATCAGCTTGCACAGACCAAAGACATACCTTGTTGTTTTCGGACCTTCCGCGAAACAAGCTGGTGTTGAAGTGCACAGAAAGTTGCAGGCCTTCACTCCAGAGTGAAAGTCGATGATTGTAAAGCTGAATTTCAGGGAGCAAAGTAAACAATGAAATTCCTGCCTGGACCTTTAAAATAAAAGCAACGTTCTATATTTAAATCGAGTGAATGAAATTACGGTTTCGGCCTTTAAAGCATGCGATTAAAAATAATCTCAAAAAAATGTGCCTTGTTTGATTGTTTGACTGGCTGATATTGACAACAATACAATCAAGCAAAGGGCAATAAAACCTTTTACTCTACTTGAATGTGAATGATCTAACTTCTAATTTAAAAACATACTTAATACAACAAGAATTTTATTCTAGTTTCAGAATTTTGGGGACTAAACATTTCATCAAGCACATTTTTAACTTTAACTCTCCATTTTATCCTGAATACATCTGCTTTGTATTATGAATTAACTTTGAATTAGAATATTTGTTTCTAACATTTCTCTCTATGTGATTTTAAAATGAAGTCCAAGAGCGACCATTTTCCGGCACCACTTTATTTTTCTGACTTGAATGATGATAGACGACTTTTGGCACCGTTTAACTAGTTCAACAAGTTAAACATTGATAGGTAGAAGTCCGCGTTGTGTTTGGTTCACTTAGTTGTTGTTATTTCTTGCGCCGCAGTCTTAAAAGGCACCGCTGGGATTCGAACCCAGGATCTCCTGTTTACTAGACAGGCGCTTTAACCAACTAAGCCACGGCGCCGCTGTGTCGCAAGGAATTTAAGGACCGTAGCAATTGGTGTGTAGTCAATTTATGGCACCGCGTCATAGTTACCTTTGAATACTCTATTTTTCCGATAATTACTAGCACTACTTGTCATCTTTTAAGGGCCCTATAATCAATTTATTATATCAAATCTGTACGTTTTTTTCAAATAGTTATGACAGGAAGGTTAATAAATTTTATATTAGTGTGCAACTTTTAATGCAAACATAAAACGTGCAATTAAAAACAGTAAAGTTCTAAATTGAGAAGTGAACGTTTTGTAGTGAAATAATATTACGTTGGGATAGTAAGGGTATTGGTATAGTGGTAAAACAAAAAAAATGTCTCGTCTTTTGATTTGTGGGACCCAGCAGCACGTCTACTCTGGGCTTGTTTGAAGCATAAAAAGGGGCTGGTCATGGTAACATCCAACAGATGTCGCTGTTTAATATGGCATGATAATTGGCATTTGCTTTCTAGGAATGTATTGAAGTAAAATCAAAGAAATTGACAATAACTCCTCCCGTGTAAATTGTGATTGTATTCAGAAGCAAGCACTTGGTGTTCATATAAAAAAAGTAAATGAGCTTTCCTCAGAGCTCTATTTAGGAATTATCTACTTGCCCTTCACAGATCACGTGACGGTCATTGTCGAAGTTTCCCTGCCGTAAAACTGAAGCTGCCGCCGTAAAGTCAGAGTGTTGTGACAGGAGCTAGCAGTGACGTTGGCGCATGCGTTAGCGGGTTTAGCTAGCCATTTGTCTCCCAGCTTTAAACTGTCGTTTCAGCAACACAGAGGATGTAACGCCTTTCCAGTTTATTGTCCTACATTAAAAGCTACACCGTGACTTAAAAACATTTTGTGTATCGGCGAACGTAGACTGAGACTGAGAGAACACAAAGAAGCAAATTCTTTGGCGTTAATCTGTGGGGAAACCATTTTATGATTGCCAATGCATCCAAGCCATAAGGATACAATCGTCTCGCTAGCTTAACTTAGCTAGCTAAACGATACTATCGGTGTCGTGGATGGGTTCACTGTACAAGGGGCAAGAAACGCTGACCGGTGCTTAGCGAACAACATGGATACTGCCGAAGAAGGTAAGGAGTAAAAGAAACTTCTTGTCGTTTTGTTATCCCATCGGTAGCTAGCTAGCGTTAGCCTCGTAAGTGCATCACTGCGAACCGACCCTGCTGCTGAGCTGGCCTGCTAATGGTTAATTTAGCCGAATAGCTTAGCTTTATATAGACTGTCATCGTCGTGAGGGGTGAATTCAGGATTGGGAAGGATGAGCACCGACTGCTAAACGTTGTTTTAATGTAGCCGAGCTCAACATTAGGCTACACCGTAAGAGAGAGACAACATAGGAGGGCTCAGAAGTTACTGGTGAAGTTTTACGAAACACTCACTTAAATTCGTACATGCTGACTAAGTATTAAAAAAAGGTGTGCCGAAAAGTGAGCGCCTGCCAAAACTACTGATCACCATTCATGGGAGCTTTTTTCCTCGTGTTTTTTTGCATTATTGTACCTTCCTTGTGTATTATATGCTATCCATTTGTTCTGATCATTTGAAATACCTTTGAAGGACCATTTCAACTCATGGAAAGCAGTTTTCTCCTTGTCAAAAAGAGATTACAGCTCACAGGATAATTGCAAAACAGAAATTCCCTTAGTTTAGATGAAAAGGTCACCGTCAATCAGGTCAGTTACAGTTTAGCAAGAATGTTTAATGTACTACACACATAACTCAACATCTAAGAGAATACTACAGTATTGCCTTTAAACATCCTAAATGCCAGGCTTCTTTGAACCCAGTTTTTCAGTTACAAGAAACATTGCTGACTAGACACTAGACACAGACATTAACATATATGTATCTACTAGTTTTGGCTGTTTGAGCCAGATAAAAACTGCTGTCGATGGAAAAGACACAATCAGTTTTTGGCAGATGATCACTTTTTGGCACAACCCCAGTTTTATGTCTCTTGATTACATTCCTTGTTCCTAAATATATTTCTCCATTAACAACACATCCCCAGTCACTGTCTGCCCGTCTCATTTTTGCTGTCTTTGGCAATGGGTATCATATACTCACTTATAGGTTATGTGCTTCTTTGTTTGTGTGTGCAGCGGATATTTGTCGTGTGTGCCGCTCTGAGGGGACCCCAGACAAACCCCTGTACCACCCCTGTGTCTGCACTGGCAGTATCAAGTTTATCCACCAGGAATGGTAAGTGTGTTTGGCTGACCCTTCCCTCTCTCTTTTGACAGTTGTTATTTTTGTTACCTTGTGAAGTAACGTTTCTCCTCATATGCCCACACCAAACTGTGCTTTTTATTAAACATTTAACTGTACAAAAAAAAACATTGACACTGCTCTGAGTTATTCTGCTCAGGACACCATGCTAACTTGTTGCATTAGTTAACTGCAACTTTGCTCACATTTTCTCCAAAAATTAGTATGATACTTTTTCCAAGCATTCTGGTCCACAGATTGTTAAATTTTCATACAGTCCAATGTTGGAGTAATTTATAATTGACAAAAGGCAATTTATTGTTGCCCATTTTCTCATTTTCTTTCCAACATGGTCATTTCTATCCTGATTCAATAAAAATGAGAATAACATATTTACAACAGCCAAGAGAGTACTCAGATTTATTTAAAAAGAAGAAAAAAAAAATTCTTTGAGTTATTTTAATCTCAATCTTTCAAAAAAAATACCCTGAATTTTCATTTACATATGTTTTTTTGATCATTAGCTTACTGTCCAAAGAGTGTTATAATCAGATTATTACAGTATAGTGCAAATAGTATTACTTGATGATAAATCCAAGATAATCTGGAAACTGGAATTTCCTTTCTGTAAGAGCCTGTAAGTTTTGTTACTTCACATTGTTTGCTAAGAATTAGATAACTTTATACATTGATTGTGTACTGGGATAACTCATATAGTGGAAACTTGATAGCTAATGTAACACAAGAACTATGAAAAGGGCACAGGAGAGGCTGAATCACATTCAGGTTTAGTAGTATCCCATATTACAGGCCTTAGGTGTGGTATTTGCACTGTGAAAATAATACCAGTTCCTGCAGGCATTTTTGAGATTGTGTTGTGTTCTCATCTGTCCTGTGTGAGTGTCACTGGTTGCGAGAGTGTCAGGTGAATGGAAGCACATGCAGAAACAAAAGCTGGACCTAGACTGTTCTGTGGTCACTGAAATCTAGACAGTTCTGCCAGAATGGTATAGTTGTGCGGAATGAATGCACATTGCAGCCAACCTGAGATTGCTACATTTAAAAAAAGTAACCTGAAACTTTGTTCAGCATTGGAGTCACAGCTGGAAGTGTTGAAGCTGAATTGAAACTTACAAGCATGGTCTGTGTGAGGCTAATGCAAGGTTCCTTAATGCTGTTACACTGTTGGAATCAGCTGGTGCAGTGACTCCCTTACATAACCAAGTTGTTAATCCCACACTCTAGCCTGTGACACAATGAGCTTGGATGGTGTAATTGTGGTCAACATACATACAAGCACATATGAGGTCATAAATAGCCTTTTTTGCCACTTGTTAGAGTGTGGGCTTTACTATGACTGAATTATGGAAAGTCCTAACAGCCTGTGTATGTATGTGAGGTCCAGAGGTCCTGGAGAGGTAATCACAGCTGAGCTTACGTCTTCATCACGTCATACTGTTGTATAGTCGTGGCAGAGGTATGCACGGAAAGTTTATGTTGGGTCAAAACTTCAGAAGTTAGTCAAACAAAGTCTATATTCTACACTGATTATTAAGTCAGCAACACAGAACTTCTTCCTCGTATGTGTATTTAGTTTGATTTAATTTACTTAGTTATTCCATAATCCTTAAACTGACCAAACTAAGGACTAATAGAATCATTTGAAATTTATTACCCCACTTGGATATTCCAAATATTACTGTCCACACCCAGACAGCAAATATATTAGGTATATAGTTATGAATTTTAAAGTGGGTCGTTTGAATAAATGAGTGTCTGCACTGATTGCTAACAATGAGAATTTTCTGTTGTTTGGCGTCTTTCTCTAAATGAGCACATGCAAAATTACATTCCATGCCAGTGTGATGAGTCTGTGTGAGAAACTGATTCTTTTATTAGATTTTTTACCGAGTAATTTCATGTAATAAAAAGAAATGTACTATGTTTTTGAATCCTCAATTGCCTTTTAAATCTTGCTTCACAGTTTGGTCCAATGGCTGAAGCACAGCAGGAAGGAGTACTGTGAATTATGCAAGCACAGATTTGCTTTCACACCAAGTAAGTCCCAGTGGCATTGATGGATCGTCCACTTTATTGCTATACAGCCTAAAGTTCTCCCATTATTTATTTTGTGTTAGTCCTTTTTGCATGTGATTATTCATTTGTTGTTTTTGTTGACACATCATTTTGAGTGATACGAATTAATGCCAGTGATGTAAATGGAAAACTATCATACACGAAAGATTAGTTGAAAGCCTCTGGTTCACTCTCTCTATCCGTACACTTCAGTCTACTCCCCAGATATGCCCTCACGTCTGCCCATCCAGGACATTTGTGCTGGCCTGCTGACAAGCGTGGGCACGGCCATTCGCTACTGGTTTCATTACACACTGGTGGCCTTCGCATGGCTTGGAGTGGTTCCTCTCACAGCATGTAAGTACATAGTATTCACTGATACAAATGCAAGGATAAATCACATTCAGGGCCACAATGATCACCTCCTAAATGTTAGATTACACCTCTCGTAGAACTTGTATCAGTTGTTTAGCTTGAAGTGTAACATCTCTATCATATTGATTAATAAAGACAATAATGATTCATCTGTGTAGTTTTTTTTAATAACAGAGCATCTTATATTAGCATTTGATCAGTATATGCAGATGCTCAAGATGTTTCTCCTCATCTATATTCTTGGAGCACATACGACAGTTTTATTGAAGAAATGACAAAGAGAAGCTTTACATATTAGCTTATGTTTGTGGGTAAAGCATGATGAAGAAAATTACAGCTGTAGCATCATTACGTAACAAGCAATGCGGTATGTGTTCCTAGATATGTAAATCTCTCTCATTACTCGGTGCATAACAGTTTGGCTGGATATATTCAATTCTTATATATAATGCAAGTTTAAACATTGGGGATTATTTGAGATGTGTGCAATGACACCAATTTATTTATCTGGTCTTTCTGTTCCAGGTCGCATCTATAAGTGTCTTTTTACCGGCTCTGTGAGCTCTCTTTTGACACTGCCATTGGACATGCTCTCTACGTAAGTGCGAATAGCATCCTCTGGCACTGCATGCTAAAACATGAAAGTGACGGCAAATGTAATGTTTAAAATAAATCCAGCATGTTTGCTTGTTTAAACTCCTCATTTCCCTGTTATCTGTTACAGAAAATCTTTGTGCTTTTGGATATTTTATTATATTTGTATGTTTGTGTTCCTGCAGAGAGAACCTGCTTGCAGATTGTCTACAGGGTTGTTTTGTGGTGACGTGCACCCTGTGCGCATTCATAAGTCTGGTATGGCTCAGAGAGCAGATAGTCCATGGTGGTGCCCCCCAGTGGTTAGAGCAGCACCAACCACCACCACCCAATGCAGCTGGACAAGCCAATGAGGTACATTGCTCACAAAACTGTTTGATTATAGAAGATGTTTATGTGGGCAGTGTCAGTTAACAAACACAAAACTGTTTTGTTTCCTTGTGGTGCAAATATTTATTCAGAAAAGCGTGGTCTAAGTGTACGTGCAGGTATTGCCTTGCTCTTATAGACATCTCATTCAAGTAATTTATTTTATTCTACAATTCTACAATTTCATTTAGCAGACGCTTTTGTCCAAAGCGACGTACAACACAAGCAAGAATTCAGACATAAGGAAAAACCTGTAGTAAGTGCAAAAAGTGCTTCAAGTGCGATTGGTCAATTCTACATACATAAGTATGTTTGACGCATTGCTCCTTGTGTCAACTCAGCACCACAGCATTGAATGCTTTTGAATGAAGTGCGCTTGAGTGCTGTAGTCTTCTAAATGATAGGTGTCACCGCTGAGAAAAATATCATTTATGCCATTGGAATAGCAATATGAGAAATACAGGACGTATGTAATTCAAACACTCTTTTCATATTGATCTGTCAGTCTTTGACAGTCTCGGAAAGCCATCTTATCTCAGTCAAAACTGCCTCCTGTTTGTTTCCTCCCGGGGTACTGCTTCATGCCTGCAGCACATCTCTCGCCCGGTTGTTGCAGCAATCTCCCTCCATGAGTTTGTGCCATCTGGGAATCCCTTCTCTCTCACTTTGATGTATCACAGACTAGAGACAGACTTGCTTACAGACTCATGCCTCCAGCTTGCCCGAGTGCCAGATGTGCCATGCACAGCAAGTTACGGAAACTGGGAGCTGTGCGTGACCAGCCGAAACAGCACTAAAGTGTGCTGTTTCAACTAAATACTGCCACTTCTGAATTAGACTAGTTATGATGTGGACAGAGAGTTCCCAGTGTGTTATATCACTGTGTGCTTCATTTCGATATATTCTATGAGAACATAAATCTACCATGAATTGACTTCTTGCTGTTGATTACCTTTATTAAGGCCTTGCACTGTGTTCTCTTAATATCAGGCACAGGCTGCAGGTCAAGGAGCAGCCGATGAGCCTCCTGCAGCCCAGCCAGCTCCTGCTGATCCTCCGGCCCAGAATGAGGCCGAGCCTGAGCCCCCTGATGTCCCACCAGATCAGGGTGATGATCCAGAGCTTGAAGAAGAAGAGGGAGCAGCTGCTGAAGATGCAGACCCCAACAATGGAGCACAAGGTTGAAGTTTTATTCAGATAGTTTTTCATATATATATATCCTTGCTAGAGCTACAGATTTTTGCAAACAGCAGGGTTTGTGGAAATGGAAGTCTCAAGTTTGAGCGACCCAAAAACAAGCAGCACCACTGGCATTACTGCATAAAAATACTTACTACAGTGGCTCTAATTTGTTTGACCATTTGCCAAAGCATGACAATTTATTTGACAGTGACATAACAGTGTGTCAAAATGCTACGCATAGCACTGAAATCACACTTACTTGTTTTGTTTTATCATAATTTATGGACTGCTTTTGCAGCAGGCAAAGCAAGTAGGCAGAGTAATAAATGGTGAATATATTGTACATTATTCTAGCTTGAGGGTACAGCTAAATGAATGCAATGGAACAGCTTCTCAGTAGCATGTTGTGTACTTCAGAGCTGATGGATTTCCACAGAACAACATTAATAATGTAACGTTAACTGCCCGCTACAGCAAAGCAAACGCATTGACAGAAAGATTGAGCTTAAATTTAGTTTGACAGTAAAGTCAAAATTGATGGGCTTTTATGCGTTTTATGTTGATGCCTTTCATATTGCTGTCTGTTTCCAGTGTAATAATCTTCACTGTATTTGGTGTCGGTTTCTGTCTCTGTAGATGACATGAACTGGAATGCTTTGGAGTGGGACAGAGCAGCAGAGGAGCTCACCTGGGAAAGGGTAACACTGCCATTACTGCTCACTGTATATTTACAAATCTGTGTCTATGGAAGATATCTGTGCACAGTAAAATAAGAAATATTTCAATTCCCCTTTCAGATGCTTGGCCTGGATGGTTCACTGGTATTTTTGGTAAGTCTTAATGTCTGTAAGTTTCAGGTTCTTTGCCTTTTGTTAATAATGATATCTGATATGAGGGACATGTAAAAACAAATTTGATACCTTCCCTCTTGATGACTTGAGTGAAGACTGGTGTTTTTGTCTCCTAGGAACATGTGTTTTGGGTAGTGTCTCTCAACACACTCTTCATCTTGGTCTTCGGTGAGTAGAGGGAAACAAAGATGTATCATAAGCATCAAAATGAAATGTTCACTCTTGACGTTTTTGTCACATGAAAAACGCAAACTTGAAAGTCTTAGTTATTATGTAAACGTCGCTGTGGTATTCATGCTGCGCTAGGTAAAATGTCTCCTCTTCTTTGTTTCATTCAGCATTTTGTCCCTACCACATTGGACACTTCTCTGTTGTTGGTCTTGGCTTTGAGGAATATGTAAGTAGCAGTTTTAGTCCTCTTATCTTTACAATGCAAAGAGGTAATCCTTGAATTATACTTTTCATATACTTACTACAACTTCATGCTTTCTTTAGGTCCAAGCGTCTCACTTTGAGGGATTGATCACAACAATTGTGGGCTACATACTGTTGGCCATGACGCTCATCCTGTGTCATGTATCCTTTCACCCAGCAACATAAACACGCACTTAATCCAAACGCACTCTGATACAACTTTGTTCATGGAGGCTGAGATGCATTTTAAGGTCATGCTGTTGTGTGCACAGATTAGAATATGTGTGCCGTACTGATCCTTAATGACTGTCATAGGGACTGGCTGCTCTGGTCAGGTTCCAGCGCTCCCGGCGTCTCCTGGGAGTCTGCTACATTGTTGTCAAGGTAACTGCTCCAAGTGCATTTCTGCTTTGTGTGAGACATGCAGACGGTGACCTTGGTGGAAACACAAACACAAGTATTCGCTCCGTTACCTCCTGGCTGTGATACTGAATTAGATTTTGTTTGCAATCATACACAAAAGGGAAATTGTAAAATCATTTTCATACAGTATGACACAATAATTGTGTCAGGCTGGACATGGTTTTATCTATCTAATAGTCCCTACATTAATTGGACATTTACAAGGATATACCTTTAAATACTCTATTGTTCATTCTAACTACCAAAAAAAATTAAAATAGGTGTGATATTTTTGGATTTTAACTCATTTTATTGGGATTTTTCTGTGTTTAATATTGTGTAAACCTTTACTGAGAGAAGCCTCCACTTCCATTACAGGTGTCCTTGCTGGTTGTTGTGGAGATTGGTGTTTTTCCACTGATCTGCGGCTGGTGGCTGGACATCTGCTCTTTAGTAAGACTCTCTTGCTCTTTGTCATGCTCTGATCCTGAATATTTCTGTATCATTCTGTTTGTGGATCTCAGGTCTGTCCTTTAAGACACCAGTTCTCACACTTATATGCTTTTTAAATTAAATTGGCTGAGTAGTTTGGTTTGGGAGTCAGATTGAAATTTTGTGAACGAGGAGGTTGATACACTTGTCATTCTTGGCTGATGTAGTTTTTTTATACAGCCCATTATTTTATAGTAGCAATTAATTTCCACAAATAGTGTGCATGTTTTATGCTAATGTTATTGAACTGTTCCAGCGTCTGTCTCACTTTACGAAATTTCAGTAAATACTTACACAGTGGGCAATTTTCATAGAATTTGCTAAAATGAGAGTGGTGATGCATACCCTGCAGAGGCTCTGTCACAACACCTTTGAAGGGCTTTAAGCAGGGCAGCACAGAGACAAAAGCAGATGCTGTTGCTCACACAGTTCATGCATTCATTAACACACAGAAAAACAGAGAACAGACTGGTTTAGATGACTGAACAGCGAGAGGATGCCATATGCCTCAGTGGTGTGACTGTCATTCTGTTTGTTTATTCTCTCTTGTGTCAGGGAGTTTGTATGTGTTAACACATAATAGCACGGTGACACTAGTTTCTCGCTACCTTTAGCCACAAAATAAGCTCGCGCTGTTGCCCACATTATTGCAAGCCAGTTGATACATTTTTCTGAGACTGTTCCAAGTCAGTCCATTTTCACCAACAGGTGAAGCAGCTTCCGCAGCAAAAGGGAGCCTGTGAATCATGTCACAGTTCTCCCAAAATAAAACTGTGCTTTTGAAAATGACATGCCAATCTTTTCTTTTGAAGCTGTAATACATATGTGAATTTACAGCTTCTAAAACGTATTTTCCGTTTAAAGGTAAACATAAAACCAACAGCACTTTCATAACCGCCAGACCTTCAACGTTTTCTTTCAGAAAGTCAACAAGTTCAGTCTAATTTTACACTGTTAAGCTTGTGTGAGTGCAAATGTTATTCATTACATATTTTGTCATGAAACTTACCGTGTATTTGGTAACAAAAGGCATGCATTGAGAAAGCATCATCTCACACAAACACTGAAGTGGAATTTAATCTCTGTTTTTTCACTTTCTTCATCCTGCAGGAGATGTTTGATGCCTCACTTAAAGACAGAGAATTGAGTTTCAAGTCAGCACCTGGTACCACTATGTTCCTGCACTGGCTTGTAGGAATGGTCTATGTCTTCTACTTTGCTTCATTCATCCTTCTACTGAGAGAGGTAAAAAACAAAAAACAAAAGTGATTTAGAGGAACGAGGCCAGAGTTGATATACTGCAAGCAAAGTATTCCTATGATAAATATAATGCACAGTGCACTTAATCATATCTGCTTTCTCCATCAGGTGCTGAGACCTGGAGTGCTGTGGTTTCTGAGAAACCTCAATGACCCAGATTTTAACCCGGTGCAGGAAATGATTCACTTGCCCATCTACAGACATCTGCGGCGGTTCATCCTGTCTGTGGTTGTCTTTGGCTCAATCGTGTTGCTCATGCTGTGGCTTCCCATCAGGCTGATAAAACTGCTGCTGCCCACCTTCCTCCCATACAATGTCATGCTCTACAGGTAACCAGCAGACGTAACAAAACCATAAGTCACTTATTAATATTGTGTGCAAAACCTGCTGCTCTGTTTCTCTGAAATGGTCTGAGAAGCCACTTCATTTTCAGGCTGGATACTCACAGTGTCGTGTCACAGCACGTATTTAAGAGGAAATGCTAACAGCATAGCCAACATGAATGACTGATCAAAAAAGAAGAATTGCAGTGACTTGTCCTTTTGATGAAACTTTACATTAAGAGGAAACAAAAGTCTGATTTTGTCAGATAAATCGAGAACAGAAGTGTAAACCACAAGCACTGTTCTGTGCAACGAAGTCATACTTGCTTTTGTGCACACCATTGTCTTTTTCTGACCCTCTTCAACTCTTTCTCCTCAGTGACGCCCCAGTCAGTGAGCTGTCTTTGGAGCTATTATTACTTCAGGTTGTGCTTCCGGCTCTACTTGAACAGGGACATACTCGCCAGTGGCTCAAAGGCCTGGTCAGAGCCTGGACAGTCAGTGCTGGATATTTACTGTAAGTCAAATCTGAATACACAATACATTTTCCTGCTCACCCAGTGAATTTCTTTCCCATATTAGCTGTCTGTAACTGACTGACCACTTCTCCTTGTCTCTAGTGATCTCCACTCCTACCTCCTTGGCGAGCAGGAGGACAATGATGCTAACCAGCCTGTCAACAACAACAACAATAACAATCCTCCACATGGACATCAGAACAACAATAACAACCCTGCCCCAGCTGTTGGTGAGGGGCTTCATGCAGCCCATCAGGCCATTCTGCAGCAAGGGGGACCAGTGGGTTTCCAGCCCTACCACCGACCTCTTCGCTTCCCATTAAGGGTGAGACAGTCCCATAATTTTGAATGTGTAGCTGTAATTTCAAGCATGGCCACATAGATGTATTAAGTAGAACTGGATAATGTGTTCATAAATGATCGACTAGTCATTTCTATTCATGTTTCCCACTGAGCACACATTTTGTTTCCATGGGCATCAGTCATTTTGGACCTGTAGGGCATTTGCACTATAGGTTTTCTCCATCCAGGTCAGTGTAAAACATGCATGTCCCACAGCCCTTCAAGGGGCTTTGTGGGTTTGTAATGCTAAAAAAAAATATTACTCATTATTTTAATAGCTACTCTTTTCCCACTAGATGTGTATGGGGGAAAATACATTTTAGGCCAGCGGGCATTTGTAATGACCACCCCAGAATTGATTCACAACTCCACTGCATTCCTGGGGCCTTGGAATTACACAAAGTCTCTGTTTTCTAAAATTATTATAAGTGTAGTGAGTGTCTGTAGTCTGCAAAACCCCATGGTCATAAAATATATCTGAGACACCCAGGTCAGGTCAAGCAAGACAGTGAAAAAGCTATAGCTAGCACACTCAGCTTTCCATGCAACTGCAGTATCAGCTGTACATTTTACCAAGCCTGCTGGAAAAAAGGCACCCTTAATTTATGGATATCTTAAGCTTTACGGAGAGATTGGTTGCCGGCAGTAGGGATAAAACCAATTGCAGAGACAAATAGTACTCTTTAAGTGATGACACACAGATTTAGATCAGTGTTGATGTGAACGTCAAATCATTATGAAACGGATGTGGGCTATTTTTATACACAAGTCTTTTGAAAAGATACATACTGAGCCGCCTATTATTTGTGGTTTGAGTCAAATTTAGAAATGTGCCAACGCCCTAGGTACCACTTACTGTGAATCTGAGCCCCTACAACTTAACTCTCAGTCATTGCACTCCTCCTCCTTCATGTTTGAGACCTTAGTCTCTGCAAGCCTGTTATATAGCCTTACACTCTGCAGCAGGAGTCCATGAAATACAATAGTTTATAGTATGTACCAGGGGTGTGAAACATGTGGCCCGCAGACCAAAACCTTCAGAGGATCCAGTTCCAGAGAAGACATTAAATACAAATTGTAAATTAGTAAAACTATAAATTTAAAATAATTTTTGATCATATAGTAAAAATCTAGATTGTTCATTGTTCTTTTGTCATTTTGTGTCTTTTTTGTGATATATTGTCTTGCTTTAGTTGGTTTTTGTCTTTTCTCGTCTGACTTTTCTCGATCATCTCATGTTTTTGTCATTTTGTTTCTCGTTTTTGTTGTTTTGTATTTCGTTTTTGTCTCACTTGTGTTTTTTGTATTATTTTGTCATTTTGTGTTTTGCTTTATTCGTTGTTTTGTGCATCTTGTTAGTCATTTTGTGTGTTTTTGTCTTGCTTGTGTTGTCTATTTGTTGTTTTATTTCTTGTTTTTGTCATTTTTTGTCTCCTTTGTGTCATTTGTGTCATTTTTTGGACCATTTTTTTGTCGATTTGTACATTTTTTTATCCTTTTTTGTCATTTGTTTCTCGCTTTTGACGTTTTGTGTCTTGTTTTTCTAAATTCCTGAAATGTGAACATTTTCAGAACATACTTTTTTGCACTCAGACAAAGGCAAAAATTAGTAATTGTCCTTATTTATTGATTGCTTTGTTCTGATTTTACTGTTGCGGCCCACTGGAGGTCATGTTGGGCTGCATGTGGCCTCTGAACTAAAGTGACTATCACCTCTGGCATACACAGTTTCGACAGTACAGAGAATAGAAGTTTGTTATACAGTGTCCTATTTTAAAGCTTTTATTCTCACCTGTGTCATCTTTTTCCAGATTGTGTTGCTGATAGCCTTCATGTGCATCACTCTGCTAGTGGCCAGTCTGGTGTGCTTAACCCTACCAGGTGAGACGTGGAGGCGTACAGCTGAACCACATCATTTTCCACTCTGTGAACCCACACCCAAACTATAATTAAAATGAGTGTCTCTCTTTCTCTCTGTATATATACATATCTATGCTATTCAGTTTCCAGTTAAAACAGTAATTTACTCCCTCTGCAACCACTACAGAGTTGGAAATAGCGTGTTCATTTGTTTTTTCACTTGTGTTTCAGTATTCACTGGCCGCTGGCTGATGTCCTTCTGGACAGGAAATTCCAAAATCCATGAGCTGTACACAGCAGCATGCGGTCTGTATGTCTGCTGGCTGTCTATCCGCGGAGTCACCGTTCTGCTGGCCTGGATGCCGCAGGGACGCACCGTTATCATGCGCAAAGTCCAGGAGTGGACTCTGATGGTGAGAATAAATGAGGAGCCTTAGTTGTTGGCAAATATCTAAACTGGGCAGCACTGGTTTGTGCTAATTAGCTGCTCTCTTCCCAGCCATTAGACTGTCTAATGTTGGACGTGAATACGGTGTTTTGTTAACTGGCTAGATACCTATTACAACTCATTAGGTGATACCTTAAATTTGCCAGCAGTTGATTAGAAGAAGCATCGCAGCATTGTTATCAACCCTACCAGTGCTGCAGCTTTTTATCTTTTTTATATACAGGTGAAATAACCCTACCATGTTCCAACATCTCTCATGCTTGTTCTCTTAAACTGAGCTGTCAAAATTAATCATGTTAATTGTGTATCTGCAATTGTTTGTGTAGATCCTGAAGACCCTTGTTGTGGCTTTGCTGGTCGCTGGAGTTATTCCACTGCTACTGGGCCTGCTGTTTGAACTAGTCATTGTGGCTCCTCTCAGGGTACCCCTGGATCAAACACCCCTCTTCTATCCATGGCAGGTATGACCGTGTGCATTCCTGCTCTTGTCATTCCGTCAAATCAAATCAAATCAACTTTATTTATATGGCACTTTTCATACAGTCGAGTCACACAAAACGTCACTCGTTTGCCGGCAGCAGCTTGTTAAGTACAGCGAGTCAGTAAGAAGTTTGATGTTCATCTTTTGATCTTATCTGCAGGATTGGGCTCTTGGAGTGCTTCATGCCAAAATAATTGCTGCCATCACTCTCATGGGCCCTCAGTGGTGGCTGAAGACTGTTATTGAGCAGGTGGGTTTTTAAACAGATATTCAACACAAATTCTTTTTCATGAAGACTAGATTTGAAACAGCTGATGTCTATATAGTGCATTTGAGTGGTTTGTCTGTGCCCAAGGTTGATATAAAATCAGGATTAAAGCTCACATGTCACTAAGAAATCTCTCTGCTGGCTTTGAGCTTAACAGTAGATCCCTGCTATGTTTATTTGTGCTGTTTTTCGGGGGGTGGGGGTTTTGCTCGTTTTGCATTTTGACCTGCTTAAAGCACGGAAAAGGACAACAATTTCCAAGTGACTTAGTATCTGTAAACTCCCATCTTAGGTTTACGCAAACGGAATTCGCAACATTGATCTCCAGTTCATCATCCGTAAACTGGCAGCTCCTGTTATCTCAGTTCTGCTGTTGTCCCTGTGTGTGCCATACGTCATCGCCGCCGGGGTGGTGCCTGCTGTAGGTCAGTATCTGAGCACATGCAGATGAAGCATTACACTCACAATATAAACCTCTGTAGCAAAAGAAGACAAATAAAGCAAATGCACAGCTTCTATTAGATTATACCGTCATGTTTGTTTTTTTACAGTTTATCTACTACTTCACATAACAGGTGTCTCCAAATTACTGCTTTTTCCTTATTGTTTTACTTTTTACACTGTTGCAAGTAATGGGACTACGGATGAAGTAGTATGTGACTCCATAAAGTTGTACACTGCTTTTTCAGGAGTTACTCCAGAGATGGAGATCCTAATGCAGAGGAGAATCTACCCATTCCTGTTGATGGTGGTCTCTCTTATCGGCATCCTTTCCTTCCAAATTCGGCAATTTAAACGCCTTTATGAACACATCAAGAATGACAAGTAAGGATTTTTTTTGCATAGTTTTTAGCAGTTTGGTAATGACAAATGGGCTTTTTTTTAAAACGTGTGTAACAATCAGGGTGATGTTTAGAAAGTCAGTTTACCATTTAGTTTTCTATGCTAAGCAGATAGTTTTAGTTTAAGTAGCATGCCGTTTTCATAAAGTAATCTAGGATTGCATGACCATAATTCATGTTGGCAGCACTGAAAGTAAAGACAATTGTCATTACAATACAGGAAAGTCTGACAACGATAACAGTTTAAGCAATAATACTGTAATAATGTCTGTCATTGCAGGTACCTGGTTGGCCAGAGGCTTGTCAACTACGAACGAAAAGCTGGCAGAGGAAGCTCAGTCCCTCCCCCTAACCCTGTCGCAGAGTAAATTTTTGTGTCACATGTTGCCACATTTTTGCACTTCTTGCCCTGCGTACGGCCTGTCCAATGCTTCCACCCCATCCCATCCTTTTTGATTTTCAACTCAGTCCTCGGACCGTAATCCTTTTTTGAATCTCCTGTGGATCTTGGTGGATTTGATGGATGTTGTTCAGTTTCCTTTCATGCCCATCAAACATGGGACAGAAAAATGTATTATAATCATGGGACAGCAGATTAATCCCCTCAAACAAAACAAACGGAGTAGGCAGGAGGGTTAAAGGTTTGATTTAAAGCTCGACATCTGTATTGTCATCCATGCCTTGCTTTGTAAAGTGCTGCCTGATAATTGTACATGTGTAAATATTTTGAATGCAGACTTTGTCTTTAAAAAAAAAAAACAGATGTGGATTAATGAAATGACCATTGTACATCTTTAAAGTGTATGTATAATTTATTAAATCAAAATGACAGTTTATCTTTATTGTTGCTTGTGTTCTTAAGACAATCAGTGTTTGATTATTGCTCAACCATTAGGACAAAGATCAAGGTTAGATTACCCTCAACTGTGTACAGAATAATGTTCCTGAGCAATGAGAATTCATTTAAAATCCCTTTGTATTACAAGTATAAATCAACAGCTGTTTAGATATTGGGCTGTAGAGAAATACAAGTTAGAAAGATACCCCACAAGAAAGCATGATCAATACGTAACGGGGGGTGGAGTGATTGCCTCATCCTTTGGTATTAGAGGAGATTTAAGTACAATTCCAAATTTCTCTGCTAGAATACCAGGGATCTCCTCATCTTTGAGCTCCCTGGTTGTGGTTTCTACCACGCCTCCAGTTGCTTCAGTTGGGAATGTGATGGTATTAAGCTTGTGGCCAACGTAAGTGAGCCTTCCACCTGGTTTTAAAACGGTGCAGAGGGACTTGCAGAAGATGATAGAAGAAGGAGACGTCTGGTGGTAATTACACATCTCGGTGAAGTTCTCCAGACGCCGAGGTTCAAGAGTGAACTTGTAGATCTGTGTCCAGTCTCTATCTGCGCCATTATTTTCCTCCTTTTGCCACTCCAGAAAGCGCATCCCCGCGGCTTCTCTGATGCGGTACACCCGGTGGCCCTCCTCCTGAGGGTCTTCGGTGTCCAATGAAAGCGGGACAGTGAACCCCGCGTTCCCGAACGACACGTCGCACAACCACCGGCGGCCCTCCAGAGTCACCATGATGATCAGGTGGTCGAACGGTGCCCCATAGCCACCCGTGATCGAGTTCTTCACCTGTCCGGAGAGCAGACGCATGTCGAAGCCGAGTTTAGTAAGCAGCCAGGAGAACATGTAGTTACTCTCATAGCAGAAACCACCTTGTCGCTGGTTCACGATCTTGTCGTAGAGAAGTGGGGGATCGAGCTGGACTCTTCCGCCGCTGTGAACCGTGAGGTTCTCAAACGGCACCGACAGCAGGTGACGGGTGTGAACAGACCGCAGCAGCTCCAGGTCGGGCTTTCCGGGGGCCGTTAACCCGATCCGAGACAAATATTTCCCCACGTCCATGTCTACAAAAGTCATTTCGGCTGCTTACTTTCACTTCCAAACTCAAAGTGTGGATAAACTACTATTAAATAAGCCCCACGGAGACTGACCGGTTAGTTTGTGATTTGATTCCTGCAGTTGAATGTTGCGTTTAAACTACACCCCTCTATCACTAATTACGTCAAATAAAAGAACTGAAGGTATCAAGTTAAGCGCAAATAAACGAACTAAATGTTTTAAAATCGCATCAATTGTACAAAATTAAGTGACACTGCTGACTTTTATAGTACAAAAGTGGAGCGAAGTTGATTTGAACTGACTTTTTTTCGCTTTTTTTACTCAAGCTGCCGATAGAAACAGTAGTTCAGACCTCTTCCTGTCTCAGTTTTGGTCCGTGACGTCAGCCTGTGGACACTCCCTTTTCCCCAGCAGAGGGAGAAAGATGGCGCCCACACACGTACTGAGATGCTGTCAACGGGGCTTAGCATGGATACCTGTGATTTTTATCGCCCTGGTCGTCTGCTGGTCGTATTACGCCTACGTGGTGGAGCTTTGTATATGTAAGTGTCCCTCCTGTCGACGTGTGTTGCCCGTTGAGAGCCGTTTAACGCCGGTGTTTTCATTGTGCCGCTGTCCACACAAACACACAGCTGGCCAGCAAGGAAGTAAATGGACTGCAGCTCAACAATGGTGTTGGCAAGCCCGTCTAAATGTAGATACAGCTAATTATCTCGTCTCTTTGGGTCGCCTTATTTTATGTTATTGGCCGAAGGAAAACTTTCACCGTGCTGTTAATGGAACTGCCCGTCTCGTCTCTGTGGTTTTGTGTCGAGCTGAATAGAGTCTGAATGGAGAATTAAAATGCTAACTAAACGGTATTTGGCTGGCTGGCCAGGAAAATACTTTTCTTCCAAACACACTACTGGGACCGGTAATTAGCTTGGCGCATGTGAGGAGTTGCGGCTTGTGGGCTGATGAGAGATGTGATATTGTAGGTAAATGGAAGAAAATACCAGATTAAATTATGTAAAGCTTGTGTGTTTTAGTAGTTTTTAAACTTTAGTAACATCACACATTTATGCCTACAGGATCTGCTGTCAAGGTGTAATGCTATGTCTGGTGATGTGCACTTATATACACATACATAAAGATGAAATCTAGATTAGATCAATATAACATTTGTATGATCCCAGACTTACAGATTATATGTCCTGGGTGTGCTCCTGACTTATGAGAAATGACTTTTATTTAGCAGATTTCCTCATCTGAATGAGTTGTAGATGAAAGTCAGCAGTATTTTACAAAAGTAATTTGAGCAAAAGTGTCACTGAAAGTTCCCTTTTTCTTAGCAGATAAAGTTTGGCGCTGTAAATGTTAAAATGCAAATTTTTCTGACCACTTTTCATCTGTATTGGACCAGTATTTGAATGTGGTATTCTTGCTTTGACTAGCTTTTTTAAAAAAAAGAGAGAAAAAACAAGCCATTAAAAGAGCTCGAAAACCTAAAATTTGATTGGACAATCTCTGTCTGCTGATGCTATCAGTATCAGCAGGACAGTGAAAAGTCTAAGTAGCATGCCTTTTTCATAAAGTAATTTCTGATTGCATGACCATAATCTATGTTGGCCGTACAATAAAAGTAAAAACGAATGTCATGTCAGTACAGGAAAGTCTGACAGTGATAACAGTTTAAGCAATATTACTGTATTAATAATGTCTGTCATTGCAGGTACCTGGTTGGCCAGAGGCTTGTCAACTACGAACGTAAAGCTGGCAGAGGAAGCTCAGTCCCTCCCCCTAACCCTGTCACAGAGTAAATTTTTATGTCACATGTTGCCACATTTTTGCACCTCTTACCCTGCATACAGCCTGTCCAATCCTTCCTTCCCATCCCATCCTTTTTGATTTTCAACTCAGTCCTCGGACCGTAATCCTTTTTTTGAATCTCCTGTGGATCTTGGTGGATTTGATGGATGTTGTTCAGTTTCCTTTCTTGCCCATCAAACATGGGACAGAAAAATGTATTATAATCATGGGACAGCAGATTAACTCCCTCAAACAAAACAAACGGAGTAGGCAGGAGGGTTAAAGGTTTGATTTAAAGCTCAACATCTGTATTGTCATCCATGCCTTGCTTTGTAAATTGCTGCCTGATAATTGTACATGTGTAAATATTTTGAATGCAGTCTTTCAGTGCATGTCCACTAGATGCGACTTTCCCACACGGCAAGGCACCGCATCTCAAAATCGCATGGATGGCGAGCAGACCACAACTGACAGCGCTCAAGCAACAGCGGGCCGATACGTGGTCACGTGACCAAGCTTTCAGCTTACTGTTGTGACAGTCTGGCAGGCATGTCAGATAAACACAGCAGCTCAGCCGCAAACTTTCCCTTTTATTTCAAGAACACTTCCGCCAAAATTATTTCTGAAAGCATTTGACACGAGAAATAAACTGTGCAGCAGCTGAATCTGTGCTTGTTTTAGTTCACCGACGGCTAGTTTAGATGTTTGAGGACAGTTTCACGCGTGGAATCTCCGCACCCCGCATCTAATTTGCATAAAGTAGAACTCCAGTCTACTTTATGCAAATGAGCTGCGGCCCACTCCGGGTAAACACACCGGACCAGAATGCCACAAGCGGAGTGTTTCCAGGTGCGATCTGGTGTGTTTACCCAGGGCGGGCCACAGCTCATTTGCGTAAAGTAGACTGGACTTCTACTTTATGCAAATTGGATGCGGGGTGCGGAGATTGCACGCATCATGAAACTGTCCTCAAACATCTAAACTATCCATCGGTGAAATAAAACGAAGACGGATTCAGCTGCGACACAGCTTATTTCTCACCTCAAATGCTTTCGGAAATACTTTTCGCTGAAGTCTTTTTGTAATATTAGACAAGGATTGCGGCTGAGCCGATGTGTTTATCCGTCTCATCTGCCGGACTGTTAAGCTGAAAGCTCGGTCACGTGACAATGTTGTGGTCCGCGACTGACCGCCCGCTGGCCGTGCGATTTTCAGATGTGGTGCATTGCCGTGTGGGAAAATTGCATCCAGTGGACATGCACCTTTTATCTTTAAAAACATAAAGGACAGATGTGGATTAATGAAATGACCATTGTATGTCTTTAAAGTGTATGCATAATTTATTAAATCAAAATGAAAGTTTGTCTTTATTGTTGCTTGTGTTCTTAAGACTGTTTGATTTTTGCTCAACAATCCATGATCAAGGTTAGATTAACCTGAACTGTGTACAGAATAATGTTCCTGAGCAATGAGAATTAATTTAAAATCCCTTTGTATTACAAGTATAAATCAACAGCTGTTTAGAAATTGTGCTATAGAGACATACAACTTAGAAAGATACCCCACAAGAAAGCATGATCAATACATAACGGGGGGTGGAGTGATTGCCTCATCCTTTGGTATTAGAGGAGATTTAAGTACAATTCCAAATTTCTCTGCTAGAATACCAGGGATCTCCTCATCTTTGAGCTCCCTGGTTGTGGTTTCTACCACGCCTCCAGTTGCTTCAGTTGGGAATGTGATGGTATTAAGCTTGTGGCCAATGTAAGTGAGCCTTCCACCTGGTTTTAAAGTGGTGCAGAAGGACTTGCAGAAGAATATGGAAGAAGGAGAGGTCTGGTGGTAATTGCACATCTCGGTGAAGTTCTCCAGACGCCGAGGTTCAAGAGTGAACTTGTAGATCTGTGTCCAGTCTCCATCTGCGCCATTGTTTTCCTCCTTTTGCCACTCCAGAAAGCGCATCCCCGCGGCTTCTCTGATGCGGTACACCCGGTGGCCCTCCTCCTGAACGTCTTCGGTGTCCAGTGAGAGTGGGACAGTGAACCCCGCGGTCCCGAATCCGACGTCGCACAACCACCGGCGGCCCTCCAGAGTCACCATGACGATCAGATGGTCGAACGGAGGCCCGTAGCATTCCGTGATCGCGTTCTTCACCTGCCCGGAGACCAGACGCAAGTCGAAGCCGAGTTTAGTAAGCAGCCAGGAGAACATGGAGTTGTTCTCATAGCAGAAACCACCTCGGCGCTGGTTCACGATCTTGTCATAGAGAAGCGGGAGGTCGAGCTGGACTCTTCCGCCGCTGTGAACCGTGAGGTTCTCAAATGGCACCGACAGTAGGTGATGGATGTGAACCGACCGCAGCAGCTCCAAGTCGGGCTTCCTGGGGGCCGTTAACCCGATGCGAGACAAATATTTCCCCACGTCCATGTCTACAAAAGTCATTTCAGCTGCTTACTTTCACTTTCAAACTAAAAGTTTGGAAATCATCAAGCCCCACCTAGACTGACCGGTTAGTTTGTGATTTGCTTCCTGCAGTTGAATGTTGCGTTCAAAGTACACCCCTTTAACGCTAATCATTTACATCAAATAAAATAACGCCAGGTATCAAGTTAAACGCAAATAAACTAACTAAATGCTTTAAATTCGCATCAAGTGTACAAAATTAAGTGACACTGCTGACTTCCATAGCGGAAAGGTGGCTACGAAGCTGATTTTAACTGATTTTTTTCCTGTTTTTTTCTGTTTTTTTTTTTTTTTTTTTTTTTACTGAAATTGCCGATAGAAACAGTAGTTCTCAGATGTTCAGACCTCTTCCTGTCTCAGTTTTGGTCCGTGACGTCAGCCTGTGGACACTCCCTTTTCCCCAGCAGAGGGAGAAAGATGGCGCCCACACACGTACTGAGATGCTGTCAACGGGGCTTAGCATGGATACCTGTGATTTTTATCGCCCTGGTCGTCTGCTGGTCGTATTACGCCTACGTGGTGGAGCTTTGTATATGTAAGTGTCCCTCCTGTCGACGTGTGTTGCCCGTTGAGAGCCGTTTAACGCCGGTGTTTTCATTGTGCCGCTGTCCACACAAACACACAGCTGGCCAGCAAGGAAGTAAATGGACTGCAGCTCAACAATGGTGTTGGCAAGCCCGTCTAAATGTAGATACAGCTAATTATCTCGTCTCTTTGGGTCGCCTTATTTTATGTTATTGGCCGAAGGAAAACTTTCACCGTGCTGTTAATGGAACTGCCCGTCTCGTCTCTGTGGTTTTGTGTCGAGCTGAATAGAGTCTGAATGGAGAATTAAAATGCTAACTAAACGGTATTTGGCTGGCTGGCCAGGAAAATACTTTTCTTCCAAACACACTACTGGGACCGGTAATTAGCTTGGCGCATGTGAGGAGTTGCGGCTTGTGGGCTGATGAGAGATGTGATATTGTAGGTAAATGGAAGAAAATACCAGATTAAATTATGTAAAGCTTGTGTGTTTTAGTAGTTTTTAAACTTTAGTAACATCACACATTTATGCCTACAGGATCTGCTGTCAAGGTGTAATGCTATGTCTGGTGATGTGCACTTATATACACATACATAAAGATGAAATCTAGATTAGATCAATATAACATTTGTATGATCCCAGACTTACCGATTATATGTCCTGGGTGTGCTCCTGACTTATGAGAAATGACTTTTATTTAGCAGATTTCCTCATCTGAATGAGTTGTAGATGAAAGTCAGCAGTATTTTACAAAAGTAATTTGAGCAAAAGTGTCACTGAAAGTTCCCTTTTTCTTAGCAGATAAAGTTTGGCGCTGTAAATGTTAAAATGCAAATTTTTCTGACCACTTTTCATCTGTATTGGACCAGTATTTGAATGTGGTATTCTTGCTTTGACTAGCTTTTTTAAAAAAGAGAGAAAAAACAAGCCATTAAAAGAGCTCGAAAACCTAAAATTTGATTGGACAATCTCTGTCTGCTGATGCTATCAGTATCAGCAGGACAGTGAAAAGTCTAAGTAGCATGCCTTTTTCATAAAGTAATTTCTGATTGCATGACCATAATCTATGTTGGCCGTACAATAAAAGTAAAAACGAATGTCATGTCAGTACAGGAAAGTCTGACAGTGATAACAGTTTAAGCAATATTACTGTATTAATAATGTCTGTCATTGCAGGTACCTGGTTGGCCAGAGGCTTGTCAACTACGAACGTAAAGCTGGCAGAGGAAGCTCAGTCCCTCCCCCTAACCCTGTCACAGAGTAAATTTTTATGTCACATGTTGCCACATTTTTGCACCTCTTACCCTGCATACAGCCTGTCCAATCCTTCCTTCCCATCCCATCCTTTTTGATTTTCAACTCAGTCCTCGGACCGTAATCCTTTTTTTGAATCTCCTGTGGATCTTGGTGGATTTGATGGATGTTGTTCAGTTTCCTTTCTTGCCCATCAAACATGGGACAGAAAAATGTATTATAATCATGGGACAGCAGATTAACTCCCTCAAACAAAACAAACGGAGTAGGCAGGAGGGTTAAAGGTTTGATTTAAAGCTCAACATCTGTATTGTCATCCATGCCTTGCTTTGTAAATTGCTGCCTGATAATTGTACATGTGTAAATATTTTGAATGCAGTCTTTCAGTGCATGTCCACTAGATGCGACTTTCCCACACGGCAAGGCACCGCATCTCAAAATCGCATGGATGGCGAGCAGACCACAACTGACAGCGCTCAAGCAACAGCGGGCCGATACGTGGTCACGTGACCAAGCTTTCAGCTTACTGTTGTGACAGTCTGGCAGGCATGTCAGATAAACACAGCAGCTCAGCCGCAAACTTTCCCTTTTATTTCAAGAACACTTCCGCCAAAATTATTTCTGAAAGCATTTGACACGAGAAATAAACTGTGCAGCAGCTGAATCTGTGCTTGTTTTAGTTCACCGACGGCTAGTTTAGATGTTTGAGGACAGTTTCACGCGTGGAATCTCCGCACCCCGCATCTAATTTGCATAAAGTAGAACTCCAGTCTACTTTATGCAAATGAGCTGCGGCCCACTCCGGGTAAACACACCGGACCAGAATGCCACAAGCGGAGTGTTTCCAGGTGCGATCTGGTGTGTTTACCCAGGGCGGGCCACAGCTCATTTGCGTAAAGTAGACTGGACTTCTACTTTATGCAAATTGGATGCGGGGTGCGGAGATTGCACGCATCATGAAACTGTCCTCAAACATCTAAACTATCCATCGGTGAAATAAAACGAAGACGGATTCAGCTGCGACACAGCTTATTTCTCACCTCAAATGCTTTCGGAAATACTTTTCGCTGAAGTCTTTTTGTAATATTAGACAAGGATTGCGGCTGAGCCGATGTGTTTATCCGTCTCATCTGCCGGACTGTTAAGCTGAAAGCTCGGTCACGTGACAATGTTGTGGTCCGCGACTGACCGCCCGCTGGCCGTGCGATTTTCAGATGTGGTGCATTGCCGTGTGGGAAAATTGCATCCAGTGGACATGCACCTTTTATCTTTAAAAACATAAAGGACAGATGTGGATTAATGAAATGACCATTGTATGTCTTTAAAGTGTATGCATAATTTATTAAATCAAAATGAAAGTTTGTCTTTATTGTTGCTTGTGTTCTTAAGACTGTTTGATTTTTGCTCAACAATCCATGATCAAGGTTAGATTAACCTGAACTGTGTACAGAATAATGTTCCTGAGCAATGAGAATTAATTTAAAATCCCTTTGTATTACAAGTATAAATCAACAGCTGTTTAGAAATTGTGCTATAGAGACATACAACTTAGAAAGATACCCCACAAGAAAGCATGATCAATACATAACGGGGGGTGGAGTGATTGCCTCATCCTTTGGTATTAGAGGAGATTTAAGTACAATTCCAAATTTCTCTGCTAGAATACCAGGGATCTCCTCATCTTTGAGCTCCCTGGTTGTGGTTTCTACCACGCCTCCAGTTGCTTCAGTTGGGAATGTGATGGTATTAAGCTTGTGGCCAATGTAAGTGAGCCTTCCACCTGGTTTTAAAGTGGTGCAGAAGGACTTGCAGAAGAATATGGAAGAAGGAGAGGTCTGGTGGTAATTGCACATCTCGGTGAAGTTCTCCAGACGCCGAGGTTCAAGAGTGAACTTGTAGATCTGTGTCCAGTCTCCATCTGCGCCATTGTTTTCCTCCTTTTGCCACTCCAGAAAGCGCATCCCCGCGGCTTCTCTGATGCGGTACACCCGGTGGCCCTCCTCCTGAACGTCTTCGGTGTCCAGTGAGAGTGGGACAGTGAACCCCGCGGTCCCGAATCCGACGTCGCACAACCACCGGCGGCCCTCCAGAGTCACCATGACGATCAGATGGTCGAACGGAGGCCCGTAGCATTCCGTGATCGCGTTCTTCACCTGCCCGGAGACCAGACGCAAGTCGAAGCCGAGTTTAGTAAGCAGCCAGGAGAACATGGAGTTGTTCTCATAGCAGAAACCACCTCGGCGCTGGTTCACGATCTTGTCATAGAGAAGCGGGAGGTCGAGCTGGACTCTTCCGCCGCTGTGAACCGTGAGGTTCTCAAATGGCACCGACAGTAGGTGATGGATGTGAACCGACCGCAGCAGCTCCAAGTCGGGCTTCCTGGGGGCCGTTAACCCGATGCGAGACAAATATTTCCCCACGTCCATGTCTACAAAAGTCATTTCAGCTGCTTACTTTCACTTTCAAACTAAAAGTTTGGAAATCATCAAGCCCCACCTAGACTGACCGGTTAGTTTGTGATTTGCTTCCTGCAGTTGAATGTTGCGTTCAAAGTACACCCCTTTAACGCTAATCATTTACATCAAATAAAATAACGCCAGGTATCAAGTTAAACGCAAATAAACTAACTAAATGCTTTAAATTCGCATCAAGTGTACAAAATTAAGTGACACTGCTGACTTCCATAGCGGAAAGGTGGCTACGAAGCTGATTTTAACTGATTTTTTTTCCTGTTTTTTTTTTTTTTTTTTTTTTTTTTTACTGAAATTGCCGATAGAAACAGTAGTTCTCAGATGTTCAGACCTCTTCCTGTCTCAGTTTTGGTCCGTGACGTCAGCCTGTGGACACTCCCTTTTCCCCAGCAGAGGGAGAAAGATGGCGCCCACACACGTACTGAGATGCTGTCAACGGGGCTTAGCATGGATACCTGTGATTTTTATCGCCCTGGTCGTCTGCTGGTCGTATTACGCCTACGTGGTGGAGCTTTGTATATGTAAGTGTCCCTCCTGTCGACGTGTGTTGCCCGTTGAGAGCCGTTTAACGCCGGTGTTTTCATTGTGCCGCTGTCCACACAAACACACAGCTGGCCAGCAAGGAAGTAAATGGACTGCAGCTCAACAATGGTGTTGGCAAGCCCGTCTAAATGTAGATACAGCTAATTATCTCGTCTCTTTGGGTCGCCTTATTTTATGTTATTGGCCGAAGGAAAACTTTCACCGTGCTGTTAATGGAACTGCCCGTCTCGTCTCTGTGGTTTTGTGTCGAGCTGAATAGAGTCTGAATGGAGAATTAAAATGCTAACTAAACGGTATTTGGCTGGCTGGCCAGGAAAATACTTTTCTTCCAAACACACTACTGGGACCGGTAATTAGCTTGGCGCATGTGAGGAGTTGCGGCTTGTGGGCTGATGAGAGATGTGATATTGTAGGTAAATGGAAGAAAATACCAGATTAAATTATGTAAAGCTTGTGTGTTTTAGTAGTTTTTAAACTTTAGTAACATCACACATTTATGCCTACAGGATCTGCTGTCAAGGTGTAATGCTATGTCTGGTGATGTGCACTTATATACACATACATAAAGATGAAATCTAGATTAGATCAATATAACATTTGTATGATCCCAGACTTACCGATTATATGTCCTGGGTGTGCTCCTGACTTATGAGAAATGACTTTTATTTAGCAGATTTCCTCATCTGAATGAGTTGTAGATGAAAGTCAGCAGTATTTTACAAAAGTAATTTGAGCAAAAGTGTCACTGAAAGTTCCCTTTTTCTTAGCAGATAAAGTTTGGCGCTGTAAATGTTAAAATGCAAATTTTTCTGACCACTTTTCATCTGTATTGGACCAGTATTTGAATGTGGTATTCTTGCTTTGACTAGCTTTTTTAAAAAAAGAGAGAAAAAACAAGCCATTAAAAGAGCTCGAAAACCTAAAATTTGATTGGACAATCTCTGTCTGCTGATGCTATCAGTATCAGCAGGACAGTGAAAAGTCTAAGTAGCATGCCTTTTTCATAAAGTAATTTCTGATTGCATGACCATAATCTATGTTGGCCGTACAATAAAAGTAAAAACGAATGTCATGTCAGTACAGGAAAGTCTGACAGTGATAACAGTTTAAGCAATATTACTGTATTAATAATGTCTGTCATTGCAGGTACCTGGTTGGCCAGAGGCTTGTCAACTACGAACGTAAAGCTGGCAGAGGAAGCTCAGTCCCTCCCCCTAACCCTGTCACAGAGTAAATTTTTATGTCACATGTTGCCACATTTTTGCACCTCTTACCCTGCATACAGCCTGTCCAATCCTTCCTTCCCATCCCATCCTTTTTGATTTTCAACTCAGTCCTCGGACCGTAATCCTTTTTTTGAATCTCCTGTGGATCTTGGTGGATTTGATGGATGTTGTTCAGTTTCCTTTCTTGCCCATCAAACATGGGACAGAAAAATGTATTATAATCATGGGACAGCAGATTAACTCCCTCAAACAAAACAAACGGAGTAGGCAGGAGGGTTAAAGGTTTGATTTAAAGCTCAACATCTGTATTGTCATCCATGCCTTGCTTTGTAAATTGCTGCCTGATAATTGTACATGTGTAAATATTTTGAATGCAGTCTTTCAGTGCATGTCCACTAGATGCGACTTTCCCACACGGCAAGGCACCGCATCTCAAAATCGCATGGATGGCGAGCAGACCACAACTGACAGCGCTCAAGCAACAGCGGGCCGATACGTGGTCACGTGACCAAGCTTTCAGCTTACTGTTGTGACAGTCTGGCAGGCATGTCAGATAAACACAGCAGCTCAGCCGCAAACTTTCCCTTTTATTTCAAGAACACTTCCGCCAAAATTATTTCTGAAAGCATTTGACACGAGAAATAAACTGTGCAGCAGCTGAATCTGTGCTTGTTTTAGTTCACCGACGGCTAGTTTAGATGTTTGAGGACAGTTTCACGCGTGGAATCTCCGCACCCCGCATCTAATTTGCATAAAGTAGAACTCCAGTCTACTTTATGCAAATGAGCTGCGGCCCACTCCGGGTAAACACACCGGACCAGAATGCCACAAGCGGAGTGTTTCCAGGTGCGATCTGGTGTGTTTACCCAGGGCGGGCCACAGCTCATTTGCGTAAAGTAGACTGGACTTCTACTTTATGCAAATTGGATGCGGGGTGCGGAGATTGCACGCATCATGAAACTGTCCTCAAACATCTAAACTATCCATCGGTGAAATAAAACGAAGACGGATTCAGCTGCGACACAGCTTATTTCTCACCTCAAATGCTTTCGGAAATACTTTTCGCTGAAGTCTTTTTGTAATATTAGACAAGGATTGCGGCTGAGCCGATGTGTTTATCCGTCTCATCTGCCGGACTGTTAAGCTGAAAGCTCGGTCACGTGACAATGTTGTGGTCCGCGACTGACCGCCCGCTGGCCGTGCGATTTTCAGATGTGGTGCATTGCCGTGTGGGAAAATTGCATCCAGTGGACATGCACCTTTTATCTTTAAAAACATAAAGGACAGATGTGGATTAATGAAATGACCATTGTATGTCTTTAAAGTGTATGCATAATTTATTAAATCAAAATGAAAGTTTGTCTTTATTGTTGCTTGTGTTCTTAAGACTGTTTGATTTTTGCTCAACAATCCATGATCAAGGTTAGATTAACCTGAACTGTGTACAGAATAATGTTCCTGAGCAATGAGAATTAATTTAAAATCCCTTTGTATTACAAGTATAAATCAACAGCTGTTTAGAAATTGTGCTATAGAGACATACAACTTAGAAAGATACCCCACAAGAAAGCATGATCAATACATAACGGGGGGTGGAGTGATTGCCTCATCCTTTGGTATTAGAGGAGATTTAAGTACAATTCCAAATTTCTCTGCTAGAATACCAGGGATCTCCTCATCTTTGAGCTCCCTGGTTGTGGTTTCTACCACGCCTCCAGTTGCTTCAGTTGGGAATGTGATGGTATTAAGCTTGTGGCCAATGTAAGTGAGCCTTCCACCTGGTTTTAAAGTGGTGCAGAAGGACTTGCAGAAGAATATGGAAGAAGGAGAGGTCTGGTGGTAATTGCACATCTCGGTGAAGTTCTCCAGACGCCGAGGTTCAAGAGTGAACTTGTAGATCTGTGTCCAGTCTCCATCTGCGCCATTGTTTTCCTCCTTTTGCCACTCCAGAAAGCGCATCCCCGCGGCTTCTCTGATGCGGTACACCCGGTGGCCCTCCTCCTGAACGTCTTCGGTGTCCAGTGAGAGTGGGACAGTGAACCCCGCGGTCCCGAATCCGACGTCGCACAACCACCGGCGGCCCTCCAGAGTCACCATGACGATCAGATGGTCGAACGGAGGCCCGTAGCATTCCGTGATCGCGTTCTTCACCTGCCCGGAGACCAGACGCAAGTCGAAGCCGAGTTTAGTAAGCAGCCAGGAGAACATGGAGTTGTTCTCATAGCAGAAACCACCTCGGCGCTGGTTCACGATCTTGTCATAGAGAAGCGGGAGGTCGAGCTGGACTCTTCCGCCGCTGTGAACCGTGAGGTTCTCAAATGGCACCGACAGTAGGTGATGGATGTGAACCGACCGCAGCAGCTCCAAGTCGGGCTTCCTGGGGGCCGTTAACCCGATGCGAGACAAATATTTCCCCACGTCCATGTCTACAAAAGTCATTTCAGCTGCTTACTTTCACTTTCAAACTAAAAGTTTGGAAATCATCAAGCCCCACCTAGACTGACCGGTTAGTTTGTGATTTGCTTCCTGCAGTTGAATGTTGCGTTCAAAGTACACCCCTTTAACGCTAATCATTTACATCAAATAAAATAACGCCAGGTATCAAGTTAAACGCAAATAAACTAACTAAATGCTTTAAATTCGCATCAAGTGTACAAAATTAAGTGACACTGCTGACTTCCATAGCGGAAAGGTGGCTACGAAGCTGATTTTAACTGATTTTTTTTCCTGTTTTTTTCTGTTTTTTTTTTTTTTTTTTTTTTTTTTTACTGAAATTGCCGATAGAAACAGTAGTTCTCAGATGTTCAGACCTCTTCCTGTCTCAGTTTTGGTCCGTGACGTCAGCCTGTGGACACTCCCTTTTCCCCAGCAGAGGGAGAAAGATGGCGCCCACACACGTACTGAGATGCTGTCAACGGGGCTTAGCATGGATACCTGTGATTTTTATCGCCCTGGTCGTCTGCTGGTCGTATTACGCCTACGTGGTGGAGCTTTGTATATGTAAGTGTCCCTCCTGTCGCCGTGTGTTGCCCGTTGAGAGCCGTTTAACGCCGGTGTTTTCATTGTGCCGCTGTCCACACAAACACACAGCTGGCCAGCAAGGAAGTAAATGGACTGCAGCTCAACAATGGTGTTGGCAAGCCCGTCTAAATGTAGATACAGCTAATTATCTCGTCTCTTTGGGTCGCCTTATTTTATGTTATTGGCCGAAGGAAAACTTTCACCGTGCTGTTAATGGAGCTGCCCGTCTCGTCTCTGTGGTTTTGTGTCGAGCTGAATAGAGTCTGAATGGAGAATTAAAACGCTAACTAAACGGTATTTGGCTGGCTGGCCAGGAAAATACTTTTCTTCCAAACACACTACTGGGACCGGTAATTAGCTTGGCGCATGTGAGGAGTTGCGGCTTGTGGGCTGATGAGAGATGTGATATTGTAGGTAAATGGAAGAAAATACCCGATTAAATGAACTGTAGATGATGTAAAGCTTATGTGCTTTATTAGTTTTTAAACTTTAATAAGATCACAGATTTACGCCTACAGGATCTGCTGTCAAGGTGTAATGCTATGTCTGGTGATGTGCACTTATATACACATACATAAAGATGAAATCTGGATTAGATCAATATAACATCTGTGTGTGATCCCAGTCTTACAGATTATATGTCCTGGGTGTGCTCCTGACTTATGAGAAATGACTTTTATTTAGCAGATTTCCTCATCTGAATGAGTTGTAGATGAAAGTCAGCAGTATTTTACAAAAGTAATTTGAGCAAAAGTGTCACTGAAAGTTCCCTTTTTTCTTAGCAGATAAAGTTTGGCGCTGTAAATGTTAAGATGCAAATTTTTCTGACCACTTTTCATCTGTATTGGACCAGTATTTGAATGTGGTATTCTTGCTTTGACTAGCTTTTTTTTAAAGAGAGAGAAAAAGTATCCATTAAAGAGCTAAAACCTAAAATTTGATTGGACAATCTCTGTCTGCTGATACAGCCACTAGCAGCAGAACAGTGAATGCACCATGTGGGGAAGTTTAGAAGTATAAGTTTTAGTTTCAGTTATAGAAATGTACATTATCCCTATAGCATTGTTTTCGTCCATCAGTTGTTTTTGGACTACATTAACTCTCAGTTTGGGAAACTCAGATTCAGATTTATAGTACTGCATTATTATTTTGTTAAGTAAGATTTGTAGCAAATGCAATATGGATAAATTACACAATGCTCACTTTTCCCTGCTCAGCTGGATTCCTAACTGCCCATTTATATGCCTCTGTAATTAACGGTCTACTTGACAGTCTAACGTGTATTTTCTCTGTGTGTTTTTTTCTCTTACAGTCACCATCACGAGTATAGGAGAGCAGAGTAAGTGTCTCCCAGGATCAAAACAATGTTTATTTCATTTGTTGTGAATGGAAGTTTGCTGAACCGAGCCAGTTTGCCACTTATTGGGATAATCTCTCTGAGGTCTGTTTAAATGTGTTCTGTAGACTTGGCTTAAAAAAAAGGCTGGCACAGGAAATTTTTTTTTTCCTCTCAAAGTGCTGAGGCTTGCCTCCTCGAAGCCCAGCAGCTCCTCCTCGTTCGACATTAGCGATTAGCTTTCCTGTCATGAATTAACCATGTAGATGTAGTTTGCTCTTCTAGCCCACATCCCAAGTAGCAGTGGCGTTCCCCTCTATTAACTTGGCTGTAGGCTTGTGTTCAAAGTCAGTGCACACATCAAACGGTGTATCTTGTTGATCCTGATGCTCAGTTTTCCTCCCTTCAGTTGTCTACCTGATCTTCTTCCACCTCTCTTTCATCATGTTTGTATGGTCTTACTGGAAGACCATCTTCACCAAGCCTGCCAACCCCTCCAAAGAGGTATAATAACCCAATTCTCCAAAGCAAACCCACAGTGTCTGCATGCCTGTAATCCCCTACTGCGATAAAATGATCCTTGTACGTATGTTTAAAAAGTCTGTGCTGCCCTTTTCTCCTCAGTTTTGCCTGCCCAAGGCTGAGAAGGAGCGTTATGAGAAGGAAGAGAGGCCAGAGTCGCAGCAGGAGATCCTGTGGAGAGCAGCCACCAGCCTGCCTCTGTACACCCGAACAGGAGCTGGAGGTATGATTATGTCACCGAATGTAGATGAGAATGAATTTGTCTTTATGCTTAAGCTGTTCAATAATGACATACTGTTCTGTTGCCATGATCCAGCAATCCGTTACTGTGACCGCTGTCAAGTGATCAAGCCAGACCGATGTCATCACTGCTCAGCATGTGACATGTAAGAGAAGCATATCGACTGAACGCTAACTGAGTGAATTCCTCTTTCTCTTCTCTCGGCGCTGACATTTTAAAATAGTGTTGATCTTGACTCATGTTTTTTTAATCTTTTATTTCCTGTTTGTTTGCTGTATTTGACAGGTGTGTACTCAAGATGGACCATCACTGTCCCTGGTATGTATGACCTACATTTTGCTTTTACATAGTCTGAGTCAGAGTGATTCAGACTTTATGCCAAGAATATTTGCTCCAGATCCATCAAGGTGTTTAATGTTTACACCTGAGTATAAAGGTCAGATCTGATCAGCTGTTCCTCAAACTTTGAGGTGAGGCATGAAAACGTCAGCCAAGAGCAAACTGCATTCTGGACTGATACTCATTGGACTTGTTTCATTTCTTCTAAACTGGTTTGAAAACTTGATATTGTAAAAAAAAAAAAACTGGATTTGAATTTGTTTCTCCACTGTGTTGGCAAAATGTTTATTCTTAGAGCATGTGTGTATGTTGCCAAAATGGTTTTGAAAATTCTTCAGATTGCACATATCTCTTGAGGTGTTTATAATTTTTCACTGCATGAGTCTAAAAAGGTGCCAGAGCTTACTGTTTGAACATTTACAGTTACACAAAGCCTCCACCTTTTGTAAAGCTGAGCTTGATAAGATTTCTTCTCCATGGGCATCCCGCCAAAATGTGACCTTTGTGTGTCCACAGGGTGAACAACTGTGTGGGATTCTCCAATTACAAGTTCTTCATCCTCTTCCTGGCCTACTCGCTACTGTACTGTTTGTTCATTGCTGCCACAGTTCTACAATATTTCATAAAGTTCTGGACAGTGAGTAACGATGCACAGGCGTCCGCTTGCTTACCCTCGGCATGTAGTGAATGTGTGTCTGTGTGATGCAGATGCAGATTCGGCTGCACGTCAAAGCCAGGAAGAGCATCCCTTGAGTTGGTTGTGCATGGTGCAGACCTCTCCTCTCCTGTGCTGCGCTGTGCTGCTCCTCTGTTTTCTCTGTCCTCTCTCACCCTTCACCCTCTGACCCCTCTCTGTTTCCCGTTCTGTTATCCCCAGTTCTCGCACACTGGCTCATTGTTCTCCGATGTCTCTTTTTTCCATCTCCCTCTCCACTATCAGAAGCATCAGTCACACCACTCATGCAACCGCAGACACCTCCTCCCTTTTTTTTTCTTTTTTTTTTGTATTTTCTCTCTTGTAGCCGCTCCACGTCGATTTCCTCTCATCTCTTCCTCTTTCATCCCTTTGTTCTCTCCATTCTGGGCACAGTTTGCTCATTCACCCACTCTTCTTTCTTTCCTTCAAACCCCCTTTTACCCAACTGGGCCTTGACTTGTATTTGCCTCCTGATTTCTAAGTGCTTCCCCTCCCCTCCCTTCCCTTCCCGCCTGTTCTCTCCTGGTGTTGCTAACCAGTCTCGTTTCTGTTTGTACTAAAGCTTTGCCGGAGGAAATCGGCAGAGAACTGCCCAAAGGTAACCCAGCCATCCTCCGAAGCCTTTTGGTGTTGCAGTGCTTCACCATCATCGCCACGGTTCATGTCGTGATCTGCATGCAGTGACGTGATTCACATGAGACTCTTCTTATTTCTCTGTTCCTCTGCCTTTTTCTTTTCTTTTCTTTTTTTAACCTACTCTCTCAACTTGCTCTTCCTTTCCATAAATATCCTCAGTGTGAATTTGTTATTGATTCCTGTCTCGCTCTCCTCTTCTCCCGTCTCTTCCCCAGAATGAGCTGCCAGACACTCACGCCAAATTCCATGTCTTGTTTCTTTTTTTTGTGGCGGCCATGTTCTGCATCAGTATTTTGTCCCTCTTCAGCTACCACCTGTGGCTTGTAGGGAAGAACAGGTCCACTATAGGTAACAAAACACACACATTCAACAGATGTTTCTCGCATTTAAGCAGCTCCAAATGTGAATGGGTTTATCTGTATGTACTTAAATGTGTCTAGCACTGACTGCTAGACTTTTACTAACACATAAATAGATCTCTGCTGCATTCTCATCAGATGGAGGGTCAATTTTGCCTTGGTGTTTGTTTAATGCCCTTTTATTTATCATTTCTGTCTGTGTTGCTTGCCTTCCCGCAGAGGCGTTCAGAGCACCAGTCTTTAGAACAGGCTCTGATAAGAATGGCTTTTCTCTGGGTTTCCGGAAGAATATTGCTCAGGTCTTCGGTGACCAGAAGAAGTACTGGCTGCTGCCCGTCTTCACCAGGTAAGAGACAAATGCATAACAGAGGCGTCAATACTCTATTTAAGCTAAGATTGGATTTTAGTTCCTGTCGGTGCCATCTGTCGTTGAATTGTGAGCGCAGAATTTGGTAATGTGCTTAAAGTAAAATTAAAAAATCTGAAATGGATGTTTTCATGCTAAAGTAATAGCTGTCAGTTATGGATCTCCTTTTAAATATCGGGTTACGTTCGTTACAAGTCCTGTGATAAACTAAGCTGGGTGCTGTTCCTCATTCTAATCTGTCTACTCACTTCCTTCACTCACATCTCTTCCTCACATCTTGGCTCCTCTAAGCGACGATGTGAAAGAGAGATGTGAGGTGCCGATTGAGAAACGATTTGCTCCAGTGTCAGTCTTAAACAATGCTACTTATTTGTGATATGCTCTGTCACCTGTTAAATTAAACTGACACCTACCGAGATGCAGCATTTACATGTCATGTCATTTGATAAAAGACTTCCACATAATATAAAGCTGTGCTTCTTAGCTCTAAAGCTCCTTCCCAAGTCTCCTCTGTCCTCTTCTCCTTGAAGTGCATTTACGTTACTGGAAGAAGCTCCATAATGGCAGTGGATCAGGGATATTTATTTTCACTGCAGTTCTACAATGAAACTTTGTTGGGACTTTAAAAAAAACCAACACAGAATAACAAACAACAACAAACAGCTTTATAAAAACAAGTAATAAAATGTTTCTTATAAGCAGATTATTTCTAGCTTACAAGAGGAAAAGAGAACGTAGGGAAGCATGAGTTAGCATAATGAGAAGCACCTGACTGCAGTTTGTTTCTTTGCATGTTGACCGCACCTAATCTGTAGTTTCCTCTTTGTTTTCTACAGCCAGGGAGACGGCCTGACGTTCCCCACTCGGCTGGTCAACGTTGATGCAGAGCAGGCCACAGTGACTCTGCATCCAGAGCCAAATAAAAGGTGATCAATCATGGTGTAACAAAAGGCATAGTGAAATCCCAATCTGCACACTCATGGGCTTTGAGGCACTGTCTTGCTAAATGTGTGACGTCTTAGAGGACTGTCTCACTGTCAAATTGTCAAGTGCATGAGGACTTTTCCATGGTATTATGCATCCTTTCCCAGAGCCACTTTCTTGAGGGACTTGAAGGACCCGTGTTTCATAGAGACATTGTTGACATGTAAACATGGTTGTCCTTTGACCCACAAAATGTACACAAACCAAGCGTGGATAGTGTAGGGAAGAAATCTGCTCTGAAGTTTATGTGCAAGTGACAAAATGTAGATGCTCTGTTGTGGTTATTTCCTGCATGTTTGCAGAATTGTTTGAAAATGTAAACATTCACATGGTATTTAGGCTACATATGTTCAGGGCATTTGGTAGTTTGTTACCATGTATAAACACTGTCTAAGGATTAACGATTACATCTAAGGATTAATAACGAAGCAGCTTATCATGATATATATCCAAATTTAAGTGAATGCAATGTTCCGTCACAACTCTGAGTCCTTTTCCTCTTTTTTATACCATTTCAAGCCCTTAGAATCTCTCACACTCGGTCACCACAGCTGTGACGTTGGTTAAGTATGAGGTTTTCCTGCTCAGGCCTGTAGGATGGAGTCACTGCACTTGACACAAGGCTCTGAAAAGATTTTCTGCTCGGGAAATGGTACTAATGTCGGCTCGTTCTGCAGTTCTGCCGAGGTCCCTGTGAGCCCGCTCAGCGAATCCCAGAATCGCCTCCTGAGCAACGAGCAGCACGCCAATAACACCGGAGACCATCTGGCTAATAACACTCTCAAATCAGGTGAGCCCCAGCAGCAGTGATAATATCTCAGTGAGAGAATTCCCATTAACAACTCAACTTATTGCATTTTGTGTTCGGCTTCACAGCTGAAAGTGAAACCATTACAATCTCCGTGGAGAGCGAATCCTAACCAGGTAGACAAAATCAGCCACCTCTCACTCAGCCTGTACAGCTCTGACTTGATCTTCCATGTAAAAATCATATTTTTGTGTACAGATTAAAGACACGGAAATACTATATTGTTTAGTTGTGCATGTTTTATCTGTAATCAACAGCAATTTTCTCACTTTTCCTTGTTTTGCTTCCTCTCTGCTCCAGGAGAAACACCTCAGTCATCTAATATGATGCCTTAAGCAACACAACCGTTTAGTTCATCACCATGGCAACAGTCCCTCAGTGGAACCGCATCCCCACAGACCCATTCAGAGTAACTATGGAAATGCAGTCAATTTGCCCGTCACAGCAATGCATTTATAGCGTTGGCGTTTTTGCATGCCGTGTCATAAGCACATCTCACACCTCCTCCCAGAAGACATGTGATGCAAGCTTGTTCCCAGGCTCACCAACACACACACACACACACACACACACACACACACACACACACACGCTAACAGCCACACATTCAGCTATATGCCTATTTCTTTGTGCTGTTTCTTTCTCTCTCTCTCTCACACACACACACAAATCGAGCATTTATTGATGAAGAAAATCTAAGAATCCTGGAGGGAATCGGAGCTACTTTTGGTGTTTAACGAGACAACTTTTTGTGCCAAAAGCTTCCCGGGCGAACCAAGACTTCATTTAGAGGCACAAAGCTACAGTGAAGAGTGTGGGACAAGCTGGAGCAGAGCAGTATATTTGTTTTGAACATTTCCTCTCTCGTGTTTTCAGAAAGGCAGTACTTGCTGTGGAGATGGATGAATCAGTTTACCTGTGTGACTGTTTTTTTTTTTTTTTGTGTGTGTGTGTGTCTTATTTTTAACTAATAATATTGGAACGCATTTATGGGCCTTTTGAGATGGATGCTTCCCACCACAACCTGGACCATCTTACAGGGGACTCTGCTGCACGGTTCAGTGGACTGCCAGTGCACAAAAGGGAAGACAGGCTGGATTTGGAGTGGCATTTTGGATTTCAGAGCACAAGATGGCGCATTTGCACTTTGTAGATTATCAATGTCCATCACAAAAAAACGTGCTGCTTTTTTTTTTTTTTTTTATCATGTCCAAAAAGCATCCCAGGTGTGACAGATGTTGGATGATCATGTGATTCATGGTGTATTGTGTGTGTGTGCGAGAGAGAATGTCTATAACAGTTAAAGTGGCAGTCATAATTCCTTTTTTTAAATGACTAACAGAGACTAAAAGTATCAGCTTTATGTGTTTTTGTGGCCAACTGGTGTTCGAACCTGTTTATAAATGCACCGTTTAACCTGGGAGATGTATTTCATGCAATGCGCAGCGTCTTTCACTACCTGATCATTCGGAGTCTGACCAGTGATTCTTAGCCCGCTACGTGTTCCAGCTTGTTTTTCTACAGCTCAGTGCTTTCAACCTTTACTAAGATACCAACACTCATTGCCAAATAAGGGCTGGCTTGTCAGGAGCTCTGACCTCCAAACCTGAAGTGTTTACAGCATCTTAGCTTTATCTTAACCTCACTGGCCAATGTCATCATAACCAAATTGTATTTACCAGTAGCTGTGGCGCAGTACTTCACACATTTATCTGTCCCTTCTACCTGTTGTGGGTCATGATGTCCTTGCAACGCCAGTGCTCGCCAGCAGGTGGCTCAAAACTCCTGTTATCTGCCGAGTTTTCTGTGCATCATTCAACTCAGGGCTCAATTCACCTTCAGTCCAATTTGCAGGTGTGATTTTATTCACAATTAGATATTTTCTTAAGATCCAATTAAATATGCATTTCTCTCCCGAAGCGACCCATCCAGATTTAACCTGAAAGTGAATTGAACCCGTCCGATCAGCTGTACAATAGAGGCGTCAGCTACAGCGTCTGCTCACCTTGTCACTGCAGACACGTGTGCAATTCAAAGTCAGCTAAGTGTTGTGACCTTGAACTGTTGAAGAGCCTCAGTTTGTGTAAAATTTACCAGTGAATTGTCTCGTGTCAGTGTTGAGCATCTGACTCACAGGCTCTGGCAAAATCTGTAATGGAAGACTGTGTTACCTGATTAAAAAAACAAAACACAAATAACGGTTGTTCAGGAATGAGTTCCATCCTTATTCCAAGGATTAGTGTTGTGTTAGTGCAACTTTACATTCATGTTGGAGGGCGACAGCAACTTCCTGATGTCCGTCATTACTCCCGTCTCCAATCACATCCCTGACTGTTGCTGGATGAGCCTCCTACTAACTAGATCCCACCAGACTCTGGTGATGTACAAGTTTACAGCTGTTTCTATAGTGTAGTGTGAGGTAGTGGTGTTGTAAGATGTGGATGTCTCTCGGTAATAATGTCACAGTTGTGCTGAATGAGCCACAGGCGGGCCAGTGAAGGTGTCTGATTTGAATAATGGAGCGTTAAAAACAGCCTTGCTCTTCTGACTTCTTATGTTTACGTTCTTCTCCTTCCAATCATGTTTGAGTATATTTGTAAGTACTCTTCAGAAACAAAGAATTGGGGGATCTTTGTTACTGTATAATCACTGTGGTTGGATCTCAAAGTAGCAGATTACATTACTGTTGGAGATCATGATCCAAGCCCAGGTTGAGTTCTGGTCACGCGCGGATTTTTTCTAAACTTCACGTTTTGACATGTAGTTAAAGAAAAAGACGAAACAGTCATGTTGTGTATCTTGAATACGGAGCCTGGCTCGTTCCACTAGTCACTTACAGCCACTGATTCAGAAACATTGGACCTGTCGTCTTGTTGTTTTACACATTGCCTATATTCTTTCTCCGGGCTGTTTGGCCTCGAGACTAAAGTGCGCGCGTGTATTTTGTAACGCTTAAAAGTGAGTGTTCTTTTGTAATACTGTTGTCTTGGGAGAAGTGCTTCTGTGCAGCCATGAGATTTTTACATGTCTGTGAACATACAGTGCCGAGAAAAAGCATATGCCCCTTTCTCAAATTCTTTTTTTTTTTTACGTATTTTCCTCCACTTCAATGTTGAAGATAATCAAACTAATGTAGGTTTGGATAGCTTTTTTTCCCCCCTGAAAACATTAAATCATCTAAAAGCTGCATTTTGTGTTTACTTTGGTTTTCTTTGATGATCTTAGACGTTTAAGTGGGGGAAATATTCAGGAAAAAAAATAAGAATTAGAAGAGGGGGAAAATACTTTTTCACGGCATTGTACATAAATGTCTGACTAATGCTCAAAAGCATGGCGCCTAACGTCTGTTTTTAAAAAAAGTTTTACCATGAAAATGGGGATTGAGGTGTTATAACAGAAATTGGGTTTTTTTTCCCAACTATAGCTAGGTGTGTCATGTTTTTAATTAGCTTTACTCTGGTCTGTCTCAACTTTATAAATGAAGCCATAAAAACTCCTGTGAAAACGGAAAAAGAATCTGAAAATTTCAGTATAATTTTGGTTCTCTCTTCTTTCTTTTTTTAAGACTGATTACATGCTACATCTCGCTTCACAGCACAGATGTGGCCTATCATGACTTGCTTATTGCTACATTTTGGTTTCTTTTTGTTACAATGTCCTATTTTACAATGTGTGTATATATATATATTGATAATGTAAGAAAAAGACAACATATATATTTTTCTTGTCTGATTAATTTTACTGTTCCTATTTTGTGAATGAAGTACATGCCTCTACACAATTAACGTGAAAATAACAATAAATGTTTTTTTAAACCTCCAGTCTAAATTTGATCTCACATTAATTCAATATATTATTAAATCTTTGGATTCTGTTTGGTAACTGTCGCAGGAAGCTCACACAATGTTGGTAGGGAAACGAATTAGGGTCACAAGTGTTGTAGCTGCATATCACAATACTTGTATGTGTGAAAACATTTTATAGGAATATATGGCTTGCAGATGGACATCTGCAGTGTCTGTTAAAGAAAGTTTAGTGTTAACAGCTGCTGATTACATTCACAACTATACATAGAATCTACAGGTACAAATACCTTTGTCTCACATTGGACAACTGATTAGCAGATCTACAGAGTGGGCCATAAGTTTCTATACATAGGAAAAATAAGCATGTTATGTTGGACAGCTGTTTTTATTTATATAATGTGCTCTATATGATTACCATTGTTTCGAAAACATAATACTTGTTTCCACTGTTAATGAACTTGCATTAGCACAGTTGAAGTTATGCTTGTAATGACGCTGGTGATACGTTCCTTGAGATGATTTATGTCTCGTATCTTTACCTAATACACCATTGCCTTCAAGTGCCCCCCCAAACAGAGCATCAAACGCATCTTCTAGGGTATCTGAAACATTAAAATCTATACATTGTACACTGACAGTCATTAAAAACTTTGAGACCATATTTTTCAACATAATTTTTATTTGAAGCCCGAAACTGGATTTTCTTCATATGAATCATTTGTTTAGCATATTGGCATACAGAAACAAAAATCTAAAGTTTCAAGAATGATTTCAAAATAAAGAATTTCACAAAAGAAAACGGCACCTGCCAAACACAAAGTCACAACAGTCAATACCGAGTATGGCCTCCATTTGCTTCGATGCAGGCAGCAATCCGTCGGCGCATGCTTTGGACCAGGCTTCTGATTGTGGGTTGGGAACAGCCCATACGCCTGGCTACATCACTGTAGCTCAAACCGGCCTCCACCATACCCAGTGCCCGGAGACGACGTTCATGTGATAGACGCGGCATGATGCTGTTCACTGGACTAACAATGGTGGACTTTTTTGGGCCTTTATATAGGCCTTCAAAACCCATTCTCAAATTGTGCAGATACTCACTGAGTATTGCTTGGTGTGTATTTGGTTCACTTTTGCAAAGTGACCAACCCATGTGCAATGAATCATGACAAAATGACAACTCATCATTATCTCAACTACCAGGGCACTAGATCATCAGTAAATCCACAATGAATAATTACAACCCCCCTACAAGTAGAATTCTGCCTACATTTCTACCTCAAAGTTTCTATTGACTGTCAGTATACATTTTCCTATGTATGGAAACTTATGGCCCACCTTGTATATAGTCTCAAGCAGTTTGATGTTCCATGAACTTGCATCAGCTCATTCTTTTCTATAAAATTCTTCAACTCACTTTTCCCCCAAACCCCATGCCCCATATTTGTTTCATTTTCAAATTTCTAATCCACAAACCAACGCAGCCTAAAGTGCTTACAGTTCCAGGCATTTGTCAGATTTTGTGCAGCTCCCTCTGGAGGCACAAAAAGCATAACTTTTTTTTTCAGTTAAGAAGTAAAGTGCTTTAAGAGCTAAACCCAGGCTTCAGCATGTAAAATGACTGAAAATCCTCTTTATTCATTTAAGAAAATATCTGGTGGGTGTGTTGATGTGTCACTGTGGCTTTAATCCTAAAATAAGAGGGCCACACACACACACACACACACACACACACACACACACACACACACACACACACACACACACACACACACTCAAATCTGTCTAAATCTGTGATAGTGAGCACTTCTCCTTTGCTGAGATAATCCATCCCACGTCACAGGTGTGCCATATCAAGATGCTGATTAGACACCATGATTAGTGCACAGGTGTGCCTTAGACTGTCCACAATAAAAGGCCACTCTGAAAGGTGCTTGATGGGTGACATGTCCGGTGAGTATGCTGGCCATGCAAGAACTGGGACATTTTCAGCTTCCAAGAATTGTGTACAGATCCTTGCAGCATGGGGCCGTGCATTATCCTGCTGCAACATGAGGTGATGTTCTTGGATGTATGGCACAACAATGGGCCTCAGGATCTCGTCACGGTATCTCTGTGCATTCAAAATGCCATCAATAAAATGCACCCGTGTTCTTCGTCCATCAAAGACGCCTGTCCATACCATAACCCCACTGCCACCATGGGCCACTCCATCCACAACATTGACATCAGAAAACCGCTCACCCACACGATGCCACACACACTGTCTGCCATCTGCCCTGAACAGTGTAAACCGGGATTCATCCGTGAAGAGAACACCTCTCCAACGTGCCAGACGCCATCAAATGTGAGCATTTGCCCACTCAAGTCGGTTACGATGACGAACTGGAGTCAGGTCGAGACCCTGATGAGGACGATGAGCATGCAGATGAGCTTCCTGAGACGGTTTCTGACAGTTTGTGCAGAAATTCTTTGGTTATCCAAACTGATTGTTTCAGCAGCTGTCTGAGTGGCTGGTCTCAGAACATCTTGAAGGTGAACATGCTGGATGTGGAGGTCCTGGGCTGGTGTGGTTACACGTGGTCTGCGGTTGTGAGGCTGGTTGGATGTACTGTCAAATTCTCTGAAACGCCTTTGGAGACGGCTTATGGTAGAGAAATGAACATTCAATACACCAGCAACAGCTCTGGTTGACATTCCTGCTGTCAGCATGCCAATTGCACGCTCCCTCAAATCTTGCCACATCTGTAGCATTGTGCTGTGTGATAAAACTGCACCTTTCAGAGTGGCCTTTTATTGTGGGCAGTCTAAGGCACACCTGTGCACTAATCATGGTGTCTAATCAGCATCTTGATATGGCACACCTGTGAGGTGGGATGGATTATCTCAGCAAAGGAGAAATGCTCACTAACAATATTTGAGAGAAATGGTGATATTGTGTATGTGGAAAAAGTTTTAGCTCTTTGAGTTCATCTTATAAAAAATGGGAGCAAAAACGAAAGTGTTGCATTTATATTTTTGTTGAGTGTGTGTGTGTGTATACACACACACACACACACACACACATATAAGCAGTAGTCGTCTGTTACAGAAGAAGTTTGCACAGCTGTCAGACTCAGTTTGTGTATGGAAACTACACAGGAATGTTCCAAGATATACATTCACATTGTGGCTTACAACACAAGATAAGATCATTAAATGAATGCTGTGTGTCATTGCACACGCAACAAGTATTCCATCAATGAAATGTCATTAGGTATTGAACAGGATGTGCTGAGGTACACTGTTGCAAACATAATTTGCAACTACATGCAAAGCAACATCAACTATTAACAGTTAACTAAATGAAATATAGATGTCATGGTTCAAGCAGAAAATTTATGAAATATTTAGTTTTCTCATAATATTAGTTTTAATACTTGTGCAGGGACAGCAGGGACAGTTATTAAAGAAAGTGAATACTGGTGTCAAATACAATCCACATGTGAATAGTGCCTGAAATAGTTTTTGTGAAACAAGCCTCAGTATTTTAATAAATGCCTCAGATTCCTGCAATGAGGATGCAGTAACAGCTTGCAGACTGAATGGGTAGCTGTGTTCAGCCTTGTGCTGTCAGAACAGTAAACTCTGCACTCGTTCCTACTCAGCAAATACTCTCTATGGATTTCAGGAACCCAGTTGAACATTGACCTTTGCTATCTGCCTGACACCAAGGCCCTTGACTTCTGCTGCAGAGAGTTGATCCTCTCCAGTCCTTCATGATTCATCTGAGTTTTCTCTACAAAGTTACCCGATACGCCTGTTTGCAATCAAAGTGTAGACAAACAGGGACCTTGCGGTCGGTATTGCATCTGTTGTGCAGAACTCTTTGGTGTTCTGGCCAAGTTGATAGCAGATTGAATGGCATACAGTATGTCATGAGAAACACCCCCAAATACCAAAGTTTTTGTTTTCTTTACACAAGAAGAAGATCCGCCACATATGAAAATAGATTTGAATTGTTTTTAGTCTTTAAAGATCTAGTTGAATGACTACACCTGTTTTGCCCAGTGTGTGTGTGTGTGTGTGTGTGTGTCTGTGTGTTCCCATGGCCATGTAAACTGTAATGCACCAAGGTAATGATCTCTCTCTTAAAAAAAAAAAAACACGACCTCCCCACAGCCAAAGCTGGTACAGTTTCACTAAATGGTCACTGATGGTTTATCCATTAAAGAGCAAACCATTAAATAGTGATACTGCATAGCGATACTCAGCTCTGTAAACACAGATGACAGCATGCCTTTGCTCAGAATCTGAAAAAATCAGCTTGGGCTACAGCTACAGAGGTTGCCTCCAAATGAACTTGCATCTGAATATCTGGAGTCCAGATGTGAATCACACATCCTATAGTGTGCTCATACTTTCCTCATGTGCTGATTTGTTCCCTCAATCACTGCATGTATGTCTCCACGTGAGATCGTCACTGCAGTCTAGTACAAGAGATTTGTTGGAATTTACAAGCTAAAAATGGCTGTAGATTGTTGGAACTTCTCTCTCTGTTTCATAAACTCAGGCCAGTCAGGACGAATGTGATGAGTGTTCTCGTGCATCAGCGAAAGCTAAGGTGTGCCTTGATATTGCCAGAACTGACTGGCAAATTGCTCAGACTTGATCAAAATGATTCAGCCGTCATATGAAGACAGGCAGGGATTGGTCACGCTGTGTATTTTGCAACAGTGGAACATAAACAGTAAATTCAATCATACTGATTAACACAAGGTACGTAAATCTCATCTGTCCTTATTCACTGCTCTGTGGAGGATGGTTCAGTTCACAGGACTTGATATGAGCATGCATCACTGTTTTTGTGTCCCTCAGCCACCTCTATTAATCATTCTTCAGATGGGTCTGTACATGCAGCCCAAGGATACAGAGATTTAATCTCTGGGTAAAGAAAAGCTAATGCCTTTAGGTTATTATAACCTCTCTGAGTCAAGGTTTTCCTGAACAAACAGGCAGATCTGACAATGAAACCTGTCTATAAGTCGTGGGTGCAAGAGTGACGTTCAGAAGAACAGACTGTGTTTTTAGGACAAATAACAGACTGAGAGAACAACCAGGATGCAGAAAGAAGATGAGATTTTTGCTGGTAAAAAGTGTAACTGTTGAATTGTGTTTTGGCATCGGTGCGATTCAGTTTAATACTGGCTTTAGTTCTTAAAACTTTTCTTTCATTTTTGTTTTTCGCACAACCACCAAGGCCTCTGAGGGTTGTGGAAAATTATTCAAAAGAAGCCAAGGGCACAAAAAGATTTGCAGCAAAAGCCCCACATGACGACACCTCTGTGCAAGTTGCTATGGTAACAGAGGGGGCATGTGATGTGAGTTGTCCACACACACACACACACACACACACACACACACACACACACACACACATTTGCGGTTAGTCAGCTCCTCCTCCATCCTGAACTTTATTGCTAATGTTGCTGAAGTTTCCAGTAACTTGTAAAGATATTCCCTGTTAATCAGGAATCCCCATCTGGGAGGAAAAGAAGTGCATCTGAATGAAAATCCACCAGATTCCCAGAAGAAATACTGTATTCAACAAGCCCCAAAATATTTACAGTAGGATAAACAGAGGAAAGATGCTGAAGTGTAATGAGAAGTGGAGTAAACAAGTTTGACAGACAATAATTATTCTCTGAGTGCCATGGTTCGGTTTAGCTCAGTGAAACCTTACAAGTGGTACTAATTGTCATAAAGTACCACACATGCCCCAGAAATCCACACCACAGACCGCAGATTACCATAATACCCCACAGCAGGGTGAAACAAGCCTCCAAATCTCACTCAGCAAATCAAAGCTGGCACAATAATAACTTTTTAATTTATTTATTTGTTTATTTTCTCACAGAAATCACATTGTTGCGTTTGGAAATTTTCCATCACTTCTGTGTTGCATAAAACGTGGTCAAAGCAATACATCTCTGAGTCAGAATTTGCTAAATCAATGTCACACTACATTCAGCGTTGGTTTTTTGTTTTTTTCAAAAGCATGGCATGACTACTGAGAAACTGCGGTTCGACGTCAGGACGCGTTGCAGACGACCCACCGTCCCATGACAGCGGGAAGGAGGCGGGTCCAGTGATTGCAGCAAGTGTTTTGGGGTGTCTGGGAGGCAGATAGACCTTTCTGAAAAGTTTGAGGACGCTCTTTGGATCTTTGGATAGGAGAAACCACGCAGCTCCGGACTTTTACGCACGGCGCGCCCCGTGGATGTGAGCACACAGTCAACTGGAAGTCGCATTTTTGAAAACCCACCGACTGTAGACAACATGAACAATGGATCCAACCGAACTGTTCCCCCGGGCTGCACTGACCCACCTCCTTTGGCCATGGACATCATCCTCAGTGAGTAGACCTGGGTTTGGCTTTGAGTGTTTCACAGCCTCGGAACGAGTTTTGTCCTCAGGAGCAGCACCTGATGGGCTTCTGTATGGAGGTACTTTATGCACCAGCAGCTCTTATCCCCAGGAATTTTAATTAGTTTGCTGGGACTGCTGAACTGTAGAGCCATGGTAACAGTGGGGGAAGAGAAACTAAACTTCTGGTGCTGATTAATTAGCACTTGATGGGTTCTGGAAGCCCCTGAACCCCACGGTGGGGACCTGGAGATGAGCCCTCCTCTTTACAGCATGCACAGCTCCCCTTGTTTGTTTTTGGCGTTGTAATTAGGTTCTAATAAAGTAAGTGTTTTTGTCAGAAGCAGGCAGGCAAACCTTCTAGAAAATAAAGTAAGAAGAGTTGTAAGATTTTTCCTATTTTCTCAGTAAAACCCCTCAGAAGTTCTGACATGTGCAGTAAACACTAGGCAGCAGCTCAGGCTTGAGCTCAGCTCTAATTTATGGTTTTTAAACAAATGATCACGTTAATCCATTAATCCATTCCACTAGAGTGGCGTTATTGTTGTAAATTCCTATTTAGGGCTCTGACTCCTTGGATTATCCTTTTCACTTTGCTTTATATTTCTCATAACACTTCTCAGAGGTTTTGCAGCCTGACATGTGCAGAGGAAATCCACTTATGTAGAGATCAGTCTTTTTTTTTTTTTTTTTTTACTGCTGAGTGTAGTAAATCACTATCTTTAGCATAACACACGCACTTCTATGAAAGTACAGTGGTTCTTTTGAAGCCGACCACTGCATCCTTTTTTATTAACATTAGTAGGCATGATAAAAAGTTATTCACGTAGTTTAAGATATGGGTTCTTTGCTTTACCATCTAGCTCGTGCATTTTTATTTTTATTTGTCCAGTTTCAACAAGTTTAACAAAAATAATTTCTACCGTATGAAAGCCGTTAAATTAAGGTTAAAAATCATCAGCCTTTTTACATTTCGATGCCACTTTGTATATATTCATCAAAGCACACATTTTTAAAGATGATCAGTTTAAACAAAGTTATTTTTTCAAGATTTTAATTTACAAATGATAGCTTGATGAACACACATTGTGTTTAGAGCTACATTAAATTATCTAATTTAGGTTTCTGTACACAAATACATTAGTATTTTCAATATGTGAAGAAGAAAATAAAACATAATCTTGGGTAATTTTAGAAATAATGTCAGTTACCCCACTAAAGAGCTTTGACGAGGTTATTTTTACACTTTTAAATGTCTCGATATGTACATAATTTATGTTGGTCAACAGATTTGCTAAAAATGTTCACTAATATTAATGCCTAATATCACAACTGATTATGTAAAATCAAATGTATCGGTATGTCAGATGTTGTTCTTGGCATCAACTTCAAAACTCCAGGGGAAGTTGAGCAATAGAAGCCAAAGTCAAACTTTGATCATCTGGATCCGTTTTGTGTTCAATTTGCTGTGTAAAGGTGATTTGTGGCTACATCTGATGTCCGGTAGAGTGGAACTAATATAACACACAGAGATGAAAACATCCACAAGCTTTGTAAAGATTTGAGAATAATTCAGGAAGTCTACTTTGTTGAATATAAATACCTGACTACCTGTGGGGAGAGATTGTCTGTGTGTGTTGTTGTGTATTTAATGACCACTAATGACTTTGGATACCAGAGAATAAATGGGCTGTAGGAATAGTCATAGTTCCAGGCAACAGACTGAAAATATTTACCTTTCTTCCCATTCTCCCCTCTGCCTGGAACATCTGTTTGAGAAATTCGCTTGTAACCATACATGTCTGCTGATGTCAACACCTGCAGTTATTTCCGGAAATGACACCCTGCCACTTCACTGTGTGTCGTCCCTCTCGCATGCACTGATAACTTGCAGTATTTCCTCTTTCAGAATCATTAACCACATTTAGAGAAATGCGACTAAAGCTGTCTTTTTTTCCCCACAACCTGTCGCTTTTTTCTGTCTTTTCCTGTTGCTTCCATTTGTTTTCAGGGCTGGCTTGTAAATAAACTTGCATTGTGTAGACACAAAGCTGCTGAATATCAGATTGGCTTGATTAAAGCACTCAGAAATCCAACAAACACTGAAGTTACAGCGCTTAATTCTGTTTTGGTTTGTAGTACTTGCTATGGCGACGGTCTGCTTTGGGTTTTCTGTGTTGTTGCTTTCATTGCTTACACGTTCTTTAACAATGACTATTAATCTGCGCTGAATCTTTTTATATGAGCACAATAAAGGGGGGCAGTGTTGCTGCAGCAGATGGTATTTTGGATTTTTGACAAGACAGGCGTGGCGCACTGATGTTGGTGATACCCTGACTTCATGAAGCAGAAACCCCAGCAGGCTGTAATTTGTGGCTTTTAGGGAATTAACTTCATAATTATTGAATGAACCACCTTGTAATCTGACTTAGTGATCCTCTGAGTCATCTTCTAGTGCCGCCATAAGATTCACTTTTGTGTTCTTTGTGAAATTTCCCTTGACTTCAGACTCAAACTGCTCGCTAAATTAAACATCTATTAGATTGATTTCCATTAGAGGCCACCCATTACTGGGTATTTGTATATATAGACTATGTTAAAGTTATATTTAAAAAGGAAAAAATATGGGGTTAGTACTTAATAACTTTCCAGTCATGCATTTTACAAACTAGTTTACTATGAAGAAACCCCTTGGCTCTGCGTCACCATCTGCTCAGCTTTAATGTGTTCTCTGCTACATGTGCTGCAGACAGTGCTGGGAGTATTGCAGTTGCAGTTGGTGCACGTCTGCTGGACAGACTGTGCAACGACAGTGTTATGCTCAGTTAAACATACATGTTGACATTGGCACATGTCAACGCAATTTTTTACATATATATCAATATGTCAATAATAGCTCAGTATTGGTTGACCAATATATCAGTTTGGCTCTCGTGTTCTTGACATTTAGTACAGATATTCGTGGTCTGCAGAGGATGAACCCTAATTGGTGATCCTGTGTACAGTGGGTTACACAACAGTTGTACTTTTCAATGAAACGTCTCAACAATTATTGATGGATTGCTGCAAAATTTCATCTGGTACACTCATTCTGTACTTTTTTTTGGCACTTGGGTGATCTATTTTTTTGTCCAGGAGCTATTTTGCTTCATGAATTATGTTCTTTGTGTTCATTCCAAATGATTATGTTAAACACAGATTATGAATATCCAAGAAATATAGCTGCTACACTTGTGGGGATTGCCATTTTTTGGTTTCGGCATTTGCCCCAAAGCCTCACAATGTCTAAGTATAGCCTCACGGAGCCATTATCATGGCTTTAGGCTCTAAATCTTGTTAGAACATGTTAGACTGATTATTTCTGGCAGTGATTTCCCGCCTGAGTAAACAGTTGGCAACATAAACCTCAATTAACTTCCCAAAAGCAGAATCAAAGAGATCGAGCTTCAGAGTCCCACCTCAAATTTGAACATGGCTTATTTGTTTTAATTTCCCCTCTTTTCTTCCAGATTTGGACATTTTTGGCATCATCCTGTACTCTGTCCTCACTTTCATGGCAGTAGTGTCCCTGCTGGTGTTCATGGAGGAGTGCATCTACATCTACAAGAAAGTACCAGCCCACAAGAAGAGTGTAATCATCTGGGTGAATGGCGCAGCACCGGTAGGGACAGCATACAGAAAAGATACAATGACTTTTGTATTTTTCACCAATTTCAGGGTAAAATGCACAGACTTTATGTCTTCACATTGCTGTCTCGTTTTCAGATGATTGGCTCCATGTCGTGTCTGGGGATGTGGATCCCCAGAGCCACCATGTTTACTGATATGTTCTCAGCCTGGTGGGTCTTCTATTGTTTTTTTTCTTCTCTTTCTCTCAGCTGCCATCCCTCACTGTGTGTGTTTTTTAATCCACAAAGTCATGCAGTTAAAGATCACAAGGAAACTTGAACTTCATAACCCGCAGAGTTTTATAGAAAACAGCAGTACTGTTGTGTAATCTGTGTGGTTTCATTTTTCGTTGCTGTTCTACTGTTCCTGCCTCCAATTTCTCATTCCTATGTGCCCCTTGTCTCCCCGCAGCTACTTTGCCATCGTGGTGTTTAAGTTCCTCATCCTGATGTTGGAGGAGGTGGGTGGTGACGAGGTGTTCCTGAAACGAGGACCGAAGCATAAGCTGAGGATCAGCACGGGGCCTTGTTGCTGCTGCTGCCCCTGCCTGCCGCACGTGGCCATCACACGGTAAACTCTCCCATGATATCACGCAGCCTGCAGTTCCTATAATCAATAACACTTTGATATTGACACTGCTGATTTCGAACAACACACTGGTTGTGAAGAATTTCTGAGGAACACATAAAAGACGCACATCTTTAGTTTGATTGCTGCAGCGGGGGATGTTGGACAGCTTCCAGTGAGGGGATTGAGATCTCTGCCCCCATCATTCTTTGACAGAACAGTGGGGTTTTTGTCAGATTGAAAGCAAATCTGTTTTATCTTTATTTATTAAAAACCAGAGGGTAGATGTTTTGAGTGATATTGAATGAATATCAAGCTGTGTCTAAGAAAAGATGGTGTGCATGAAGTAGGTATTTATTAGCTGTCTGTATTTCAACGATGCAGTGAAGAGAGGCAGATTTCCGAGGACACTGTTGCTCTGAAATTGCCTTTCTGAGGTTGTGACTCACACACTCTGCAATGCTAATGAGACACAGATCCCGTGCGGCGTCTGTGATTGTTACAACCGTGTCAGGTAGTTTTGATGGAATGTAGTATTTGGCCTGTTTGGTTATAAAGCAAACACTGACAGCCCCTGTGCATACAATATTGTACTCACCAGAGGGTGACCAGGGGTGTGTTCCCTCAGGGGTGAACACACTCCTGGTCATTCAGCCAGGTCAGGGCAGGGCAAATGCTGAGACCTTGTGCGCCTTTCTGACTGAGCATAGACCGGCTGCAGTTTTACTATCTTTCACCCATGACTGACAGTATCTGTGGAGTTTAAACATAGTCAGATGCACTTCTTTTTCGTCACACACTGTTTGTTGTTGTGTATTTCGATCTGAACAATCTGCTGTCTGGTTGAGAAACTCTACGTGCAGCTCTGCATGCTGGAGTCAAGCACAGACAAACACATAATATATCCTCAGTGCAGATATTAAATAAATCCTCGTTAAGCTTTCGTTCTTCACACAATGATGATGACAGTAATCAAGCCAAGACACGCTACTTATAGAATGCTCTGCTCATAAAAAAAAATCAGAAAGCTCCTCCGAGGCACTTTCCGTGTTGCTGAAGTTGCACAAGAGTGTTCAAATCTCAACATGTCAGAAACCAGTCAAAATGACTCCAACGCCGCTATGAATGGTTCAAAACATCCTGTGATAAATTGTCCAGGATAGGCTCAGGGCAACAGGCAATACCACAATGGACTGATAGTTTTTATGTGAGTTTAGAGATTGAACATTTTGTATCATCACCAGCTACCATTAAATAGTTTCCTCTGTTTCAACTCCAGACGCTCCCTCTTCCTGCTCAAACTTGGCGCCTTCCAGCTTGCTCTCCTGAAAACCATCCTTACCATGCTTTCCATTGTCCTCTACACCAACGGGACCTTTGACCTGAGTGATGTAAGAAAAATTGATATGCAGAATGGAACATTCACATTTGCGATATTTGCGTTCCAACGGTTTGTACAGTTTGTTTTTCAAACTTTTTACAGGTAATGACGACTAAAAATATGTTACTTTTGCTCATTTTGCATTCATATTTTACCTTATTTCTCTGGATGTTTTAGACTAAGAAAACCACAGTTGTAATATTGCTTTAATATGTACTTTAATGCATTAATTAGCATAGTGTGCATTATGATTCCTCTTGTTTCCTGTTTAGAAATGGAAGGATTGCTTGTTCATGCTGCATTTTGTTCTTATCAAATGTTAGCATAGCATGCTAACACACTAAACTACATCAGAAACATTGTCAACATTATAGTAGCTTTGCAACACCACTGTAATTATTAGCACATTAGCGCCCATGTAACTTGCTCTGCTGATTTAACAAATCAAAAAACTACACCTATAGTGAAGTTTCTTTCATAAAAATTAGTTTCAATTCTTCTAGCCCCGTTGCCTGATTTCCTGACTGTTCTGTTTCTGTTTCAGTTGAGCATTACCGGAGCTGCAATATGGATCAACCCATTTGTGGGTGTCTTGACAATCATAGCTCTGTGGCCTGTAGCGATCACGTTCATGCACTTAAAGGCTGCCCTGCGATCACTCAAGATCATCCCCAAGTATGCCATGTACCAGGTGAGACACTACAGAAACACGCACGTAAACAGTTGTTTATCCCTCCCTGATTAAAGCTTGACAACATTTTGTGCCGCCAAAACAGCTCTGGCCTATCAGGGCATGGACACGGGACCACTGGAGGTGTCAGTGGATCCTTTGGGTTATGTAGAAAGTGGGATGGGGAATCCATGGTTTCTGGAACATCCCGCAGATAGATTGGGAGTTTGGCAGTGTGGAGCTTGTGTTAATGCCTTGGGCTCTTTGTCATGTTCCTTGAGTCATTCCAGAGCAGTTTTTGCTGTGTAATGGGACAAGTTGTCCTGTTGGAGAAGGCTGCTGCCATTGTTTTCCCCCATCGCTCTGTAGGAGGGTGTGCTTGGTCTGCAACAATGTTCAGATGGGTAATAGGTGTCAAAGTTACATCCAGGGACCCAAGGTTAACCAAAAGACCATGGTAGCAAGAGGATCAATGTCATTCAATTCACCTGTCAGTGGTTTTAATATTGTGACTGTCTGGTGTAGATGGCTGGCTGTAAGTAAACATATATAACTAGTGTGGCACAATCTGTCTCAGATTACGGTGATATCATGAAATTGCTTCATGATTTTCCAGCTTGCCGAGGTAACAGTGTGTCTGTTTGTGCTAATAGCTGGTGCTGATCCTGAGCCAGCTGCAAACTGCTATTATCAACATCCTGGCTTTGAATGGAACCATCGCTTGCACTCCTCCTTTTTCTGCTCCAGCCAGAGGATACAGTGAGTCAATGTCCAGCTACGTAATGAGTCCATTCACCAATGAGTTTATCTACTTAATCAGTCAACAAAGAGTCGATCCGTCGATGCATCCACTTGTTCTCCTTGAAGTCTCCTGTGATTTCTATCTCCTCCTCCTTCCACAGCTGACCTTCCTTTTCACTTCTGTTCTGCTTTCAACAGTGATGTGCCAGCAGCTGCTGATCCTGGAGATGTTCATCATCACGTTAGCAACACGGCTGCTGTATCGACGACAGTACGATCCTTTACCCAGAGAGGAAGAAGACGCTGACAATGAAAACACCAAGATGGTTGCTTTACCAGAGTCTGCATGAGAATTGATTACGTGTGTGTATGTGTTTGTATTTGTGTGTGTGTGGCATTCTCTTTTTCCTGCAGGTATTTGATTAAGAGACTTTATAAATTAATATGAATAAATTTGAATATAAATTACATGTAGATTAGTCTCGTGGTTGTTCATTAGGGTTAACAGATTGCAAACCCACCAGAGCTGTTTGATTGACAGGACACTCAGGTCACATACAGTCATGTGCTGACAACAGAAATGTTTATGAGCATATCTAAACAAGCGAGCATTTGATCCTATTTGTAGAAGTAAGGTACCACCTTTGTCTAGAGTGTCTGTAAATGCCACAGGAAAAATAATTGATTCAACAAAAATATCAATTAATTTCATATTCTTCTGTGGAAAAAGTTTGTACACTTACAGCCTCGTGGCTTTTTCTTCTTTTTGAGTCAATCCTTGGTGGATTCGTTTGGGTGCTTTGGGTCATTATCCGTTGTAAGCTTCACTTCTACCTCAACATCAACTTTCAGACAGATGGCCTCATGTTAAAGTCTTATTTGACCTCCAAACTATGCTTCACAGCTGTTATGAGGTTCTTCTCCTGAACAGCTGGCTACAAAAACTTACAGTGGGAAACAACTCTATGTTGTATTTGTCTGTCCAGAGCACAACAATTCAAAAGCCCTGGTTTTGCCTTTATGTGCGTTGGCAAATTGCAGTTTTTTTTCCTGGCACGGCAGCCATGCAGGCCAAATGTGATGTTAAATTGTGTGAGACTGTAGATGCACTTGAACACCAACAGCTGCAAGAGTTATCTGTTGATCCTGAAGGTTTGGGGTTCTCAGAGATTTGTTTTTGTTTGTGACTATTGTATAGTCTAGCCGCGCTAGACAACCCACGGCAACGAATTTAATTCTCTGCCAGGGTGGGTCTAGTTACCCTCCATAAGGCTCGAGGCTGGATTCTCCTAAAACTGGCCGGACGAATCACCATGAAGTGTAGAGTCAGAAGGCGGGCGTAACGAAGTGACGACAGAGGCGCGACGATTCTGATAGAAACAACCGGCGCACAATAAACAGTTATCTTTCGACTCGGCTTTGGCCACAGCCCTTAAAGATTTGAAGCTAAAATTCAACTTGAAAGATAAACAAAGGACGGCACTGAAGTGTTTCATTGAGAAGAAAGACGTATTTGGACTTATGCCGACGGGATATGGCAAATCCTTAATATACTAGTTGGCTCCGCTGGTTGTGAAGCTAATGGGACTTAGCCACAATCCGCCGGTGCTCTCGGAACTACGTCAGCCTATTCGTTGTGTTGATTGGTTGTATACCTACCCAATTGCTGCAGAGGGATTTGATAGACAACCTTTTAGCCCGCCTCCCTCCCTGTTGAGCTTCCCTAGACCCTTGTGCCGTCAGAAACATGGGTGTAGCATGGCTAGGCTACTTTCCAGTAGTTCTGGAGGTCAATTCAATGAAATCAGAGTAACTATAAGGTGAGATAATGTGCTTCTAAAGGCTAACTGGAAAGAGCTTTGGTGTTATTTTGACCAGAATTTGTCCTTTAAAACACAAAAAGTCTCTAGGACGGCCTTTAACATTCAGAAAATGGCAAAATCAGGAACATTTTGGCATGATGCTAAAGAAACAGTCAATGCATCTCTTACCTCTAAGCTGAATTGCTGTAATTCATTGTCAAGGATGTCCCAATAACTCTAAAATAACTTGATCCAAAATGCAGCTAATGCAGCAAATATGTACAGACAGGCACCAACAAGAGAGATCCTCCCATATTGGCTTTCTTATTGGGTCCCTTTCTCCACCATATCTTTAAAAACTCACAGTACCATGCTGACCTGTTACAACAAGAAACAAAACAACCCAACTCGTATTACATTTGACAGGAAATCAAAACTTGGCAGAACAAAACTGGCAAACTGGCAGCTCAATTTCCTGACAACAAAATGAAAAGAGGAGAAAAATGTCAGTTCTGCCTGACACGCTTCTTTCTTTCTTTTTTTTTTAAAGAAATGGCTAAGTCACATGGTAAAATTTGAATGAACTGAGGGTTTACACAATAAAGAAACTGCAACAACTTAAACTAACAGGAACCCTAAACACAATATAAATCAAACTTACATAAGCTTACAAAGCAGTGCAGTGTGCTGGCAGACTTGAATGGCCAAGAGGTAGTGCAGCTCCTTAGTCTTTTTATAGCCTGATGGTGGGCATCAATTGCCTGTAGGAGCCCAGATGTCAGCCAATTACCAAGAAAGGAGGGAGGAGAACACCACAGGCAAAATCTGGGGCACGGCACAACACACATTAATCCATTTGTACATTCTAATGGTATGTCTCAGTAGAACATTTTGCTGTCAGAGTGCAGGGTAACTTGTGGCTCTAATAGCAGAATGGGAGGCAGAGCTTTCAGCTATCAGACTCCTCTGCTGTGGATTCAGCTCCCAGTTTGGGTTCAGGAGGCAGACACTCTTTGTACTTTTAAGGATTTACCTTTAAACCTTCCTTTTTGATAAAGCCAGGCAGGCTCAGGTTAACCTGAATCATCCCTTTGTTATGCTGCTGGAGGCTGATGCTGCTGGGGAAATTCCCATGATGCACTCAGCGCATTTCCTCTACTCTCACCCTCTGTGCATTTATATGGCACTCTTGCATGTTATTAACTTAATGTCTCCTGTAGTTTGGGCTTTATCCTCCCTGTCCTCTCAGTTCCTGTATCTGCAGGTATCTGTAGTTCCAGACCTGCAAGTTACTGACCCAGTGTTTCCTGTTTGTCATCTCTCTCATGCTCATCCTGTGTCTGGTTCCATCAATGGTTTCTGAGCCACTAAGCGCTCATCAAGGGGGTTCTATTGGAGTTTTCTCTTTTATTCTGTTTTGAAGATGTGAAGGTGTGATAAATATACCTACTTTTCCCACAAGATAGACCGGTTTTTAAAATTTAAATTATGAAAGTGACGACAAAATTCAATTCTGTGTGTTTAAATTTATATCAACTTTATTAACAGGCACTGCTTTAAAGAGGATCAAATGTTTGCTTTTTTATTTATGTTGACCAAAGTCATTAATTTCCATGACATATTATTTTCTTTCTTGACTGTGTACTTTAATCCAGTGTAATCAGGGTTTAATTATGAACACACACACACACACACACACACACACACACACACACACACACACACACACACACACACACACACACACACACACACACACACACACACACACGTGTCCTCTTTGTCTCATTTGTTTTTGCCCAAAAATACCCTGTTTGCATAAACCTTATATGGCAATGCTTTATTTTTACAAGTCAGTAATTTCCCTGTAATTTCCCAGGAATAGTCTCAAAGGAAATATCTAATTAGATACCATGTGCAATGGCTAATTAAGATAACATTTCAAACAAACTGACAACAAAAAGCACGACAGATGCACCACACAGGAAAGAATTGTGCGCATGCAAAAGGCCATATAGATTTTACCATTTTGTGTGCATGGTTTATTTATCCTTGCCAAACAAGCAGATAAAGAAATTACAGCTTCTATTGCCTCTATTGCTCCTGGAACAAAATCATAAATCTCCCAGGTGAATGCTGGCCCCGTTCCCTTCTACTTGTATGAACCTGAGGTGTCTATAATGCTGCTCTATGTTAAAAAGTAAAGACGCAAACAAAACAGATATCCAGAATAAACACTTAAAACACACATTAAACTGTTCAGATACTAAGTAATGTAGAAAACAAAGTTCAGATGAGTTTAGATGCTTTAAAAAAAGAAATGTTCTGTTCAAACCAGAATAAATATTTCATTAAAAATAATTTAATTACTGTAAAAATATATTTTATATATATGTTGTATTTTTGGTGTTAAACAAATATCACACAATGTTGCAGTGCTCTGACTTTCCAGGTTAGTACAATTAACTTATCAGTTGTCGGACACTTTAATAGTTTAATTCATGTGGAATTACAAAGCCCTTTTCAGGAGCATTTCTATGACTGAATTTTGTATGTTCAGGAAACTTTCAGAGCCTCAAAAGCATAAAGCTTTACCACATATTTGTCATTTATGTTTTTGTGATGTATTATCCTATACATGAAGTATTTTTGTTTTGATTTTGCATTTTGTCACTGGGTCTGTATGGTCCCTACCTGTATGTACAATGTAAGTATTTTAAAAGCACGATGATTCAAATACCGAACGACTCTTTATGTTGTCATTTCTTACAGCACTTTATTTTTTCCCCTCCATGCAACTGCCCTGTTACACAGGATTTAACATTTAAAAGTTGTGCCGCTAGATGGAGGTAAAAAAAACAAAATATGACAGACACTATTCATAGTGTGTTAATTATCATTACCTGCCTGTTGGTACAGCTGTGGACTAATAAATAGCTGGAATACAAACAGTCTACAGACAGTATTTTATACATTATACGTGAAAATGATGCAGAAACTTGTCTTCCAACTGAGAACTTCACGTTCTGTTCGCTGCATCTTTCACATGTGCACATAAACCATGGCATTAACTGACTGACACACCGACCAATCAGCGTGTCGCAATTTGCCACTTCCTACTTTTAAGCCAATCATCACAGAGAGTCAACAAGCTTTACCAAGTGCGGTTGAGTCGAGGTTTTCTATTGGACGTGCTCTGCTCTCGTCTGGATCCCAACTTCAGAACCTTCAAAATAAAATGTTTTTGGAGAGGCACAGGAATAGATGCTATTAAAACAAAAATAAATATTCATCTTAAAGACAAATGGGATCCAACCTGTTTATTGATCAAAGTAATATAGAGAATCATTTTCACTCAGACAAATTACATCGATATGGTATTTGGTCAATACGGTAACATTTTTCATTTAAAACTGACTTAATTTGTGAAATTACAGCCATGATTACAGAGAAATGATTCCACATATTATCATTAATTTATGTATATAAATAATGTATTTCCAACATTTTCTTGTGTGAATTCAAATCAAATGAATGAAGCAGCATTTCAGACTGTCTTACAGAAGCAGTTCAAGTACCTTAACTCAGTAACTTTTATTTATAATATTAAATGACATTTCTCTTGTTCTTGATCAAATATTTACCACCTTCTCATGTCCATAAACATCTATTTTAGAATTGCATTTCTAAGTTTTAACTAATAACATTAATAATGTCTAAGAAATTCTTTACCCAAGTCTAGTAGCTCAGACAAAAGCCAAATAAAAAAGTACTTTTATAAAAGAAAAATAAAAGGTGAGGGTTTCATATGACTGAATCTGTAATTAAATATTGTCAGTGTCGGACCACGGAGGGAAATTCAAAATAAAGCAAAATAAGTCACTGTTAAATCAACATTTTATAAAGCTACCTTTAGTCTCTGGTGATTTTATTGTGCTTTATATTAAATCCAATGTCAGTTGTCAGATAAAAATGTGAATCTGCAAGGATAAATGCAAATCATAAGTTCTATATTCTGTCATGACAAAATTTTGTTAAAGGGCTAAAATCAAACAAACAACAACAACAAACAACCAGATCAAGCATTATTGGTTTTTCAGATCATGGCTTTTGTTGTTAACAGTCACTGAAATGTTATGTAATAATATCTGTAATCTTTATTAGCTTCTGATCTTAAGTTATTTCAACTAAATAAAGACAAGACTGAAATAACTGTAACTGACAATAAAGGGGAAAGGTTGGAGCTTTGTGCTTATCTGCAGTCTAAAACTGAATACCCAGGTCAAATTGATAAAAACTTTAATTTCAGCAGCCACACAATGCTAAATTCTCACTGTGAAACTGCATTTTAATTTTCTATTTTAATTGGATACTTTAAATTTGCATGCTCTTATTTTCTTGTCTTTTAGTCAACCACTTTTATTTATCCTATAAAATAAGTGTGCACTTTGTTCAGCTTGATCTTTTTGCACGTTTTCATTTTTACTTTTGTGTGCAAAGCCTCTGTATACGATGATGTTCTGCATAAATAAAGTTGCTTGCTTTGTATCAGCTGCTTCTCATTGGTTTCCCTCACTGTGTTGCAAGCTGTAGCTACATTTGGCAGCCTGTGGTGTTTTATTTTGAAAAGCCTGTGAGGAAGTTAGCATGTTACGCGGAGCAGCTTTTCACTGTTTATCTGAACTGAACATCCAGAAATGTAGGAAGCCGCATTTAGAGCGTTTTGTCTGTCGCCTAACCTTATGGACATTTGCTCGTCGTGTCATTTCGTGTCCACCGCGGACGGTGGAAATGTGGAGGCCGACGAGAGAGAAGGACTGCCCGTGTCCGTGTCACCGTTACCGGGGATGAAGCGGTCGTGTTGCGTCTGACTGTCATCTCTCCTCATATCCAGGCATCATCTTTTAAAACTTTCAAAATGAGGATCTTTACGTCTCTGCTGAAAAACACTAATCCAAAATCGAATATTACTCCAGATTTTCACCGTCTCCGCTCTCCATTAAGCAGTTTCTGGATTTTGGTGAGTAGTGCAGTGCCTGAAGGTAAAACAACTGGGGCCTTTTTTGTATTGTTTTGTCATTTTAAACACTGTAATTGTGCATTTTTAATGTCACATAGAAGCTATGAGTTGGCATTAAAACAAAAAGTCCACTACAAGCTGTCATTGCACGTTACATTTTGTTATATTCAGGTTTGAAATTTGAATTAAATGTTAGTTTTAATAGCATGACAACACAGGTAGCAGCATGTAAGCTAGCCCCCTCCCCCCTGCATGGCATTTTCTCTGATGCAGGTTTGTTTTCTCTGTCAGCATGTGATTACAGGCTGTTTACTGCATGCAGGTGTCTTCAGCAGACAGGGACAACAGCACGTATGCAGTGGAGGCTGAACCTCATGTTACCCAGTGGCTAAACAAGGCTCACTCATCCTTTACCCTGTTTGAGGTTTAAGGGGGAAAAAGCTAGATGTTTTTCTTCTGATCGAGCACATGAAGTGGGATCTAAGTCAATAAAATACAAATGAAACCCGAGTAAGATATTGTATCTTATCTACTAAAATAAGATATGCTTTATTGTCTCCAAAGTGAAACTAGCTTATACATTTTACAGCTCTGTGCAGCCACGGATAAAGCAATATATACATATAAAACACGTTCCTATCTAAACCATCAGCTCTTGTTTGCTGAGCAGTGGGATCGAAATAGAAACTCCTATTTTTACAAGCTCTGGTACTCACGGTTGTAGTTTGTAGTCTAAAAATAATGCAAGAGGGGCCCTTTTGGGTAATCTATGCATGTCTGACAATTATTTTTCATAGACCGTACTATTATTTCCTCTCAATCACTCTATTTTTGACTGTGAGGTTGCCGTCTATTGCCGCCATCCTTCATCTCCCCGTTGCAGCACTATAGAATAAAACCAGGATCTTTATGCTAACACCAATTAGACTGCAGAGAAAATGAAATCTGTGAGCCGACCCAGCACAATGACCGCGCCAGAGCCAGACGAGAGACTTGAAACGCAAGATGACAGTTATTAATTGCGTCTCATAGCTGCACTCGAGGCTTTTCTTAATCCACCTCTGATTAAACGCTGTCGTGTGCGTTACGTAACTCGCCCTCACAGCTGTGGATTGGACGAGGAGGGCAGGAAGTGTGCGGCACTTGTTTGCGCTGAGAAACTCGGTGAGGGTCTTGTCAGCAATAATTGTTCTTGTCTAGAGAGCAGTAAGCCAAAAGATACCGGTGTGGGTTTCACAATGGAACAAACGAGACGTCATACGAGTCAGCACGTGTTTTTCATGATGACACGGAAGTGGTGTGTGTTGTCTGACTATCCCTTTGTGTTGCTAAATCATTGAAAGTCTTTGCTGTGAGCTGAGGTGATGGGGCACTCTCTTTGGTTCTGACAGATCGTTTAGTTTTCCTTCCTTCTGACACAAAAAATAACATCATGTCTTCACCTCTGTTGGAGTCATGAGGTCACTCTCAGGGCAACACCATGTCTGCACAATAGGCTTCCGGGTAGACAAGCAGCGGACACTTCTTTCTGTTCTTTTGTTCCTTTTCTAACGACGTGAAGAACCTGAAGCATTTTCCTCAACAGATTCTCGCTGTGTTTAGTGCTTTTGCTCAGCTGAGGGTGTGTTTAAATGCGCACATGAGAAGCTGCTCTGTCTGGACGCTGTAGATGACATTGTGGTCAATTTGAGGATGTAAAAATGCGACGTCGGGTTAAGTGCTGGTTTTCATGAAAGATATTTCACCACAGCTGACTTGTTTTCTGCTTAGATCTCAAACATTAATCTCTCCTGTCCCTGTGTGACTCCCCCTTTCCCCCTTCCAAATAGATTCATGATTTCCTTGCATACTTCTGTAGAAACTTAAAGCTAATGTTGGCAGATAGTTAATGCAGCTGCAGCCAGATAGCAAGTTTAGAGGTATCATGTTAAAGGTTGGACATTAAAACCAACTGCAGCTTTAGGTGAGGCTGGTACACTTATTTTTTCTACTTACTACTCGCATAAAAGGTTGTTTTTTCTTTTACAAATGACTAAAATGAGTCCCAGTGGCCTTATGTTTTCACATGACAACAAAAATACAATAGAACTATTACAAGCAAGGGCAGGAAATAAACAAACTAGTATATTTTGTTACTGACAGTGTGAGAAAGTTCATGTTTTGCTACACCATTCAGCTCCAGCATCAAAACAACCTGCATAAAATCATCCCTCTTATACTGCCAAAACAACTCTGACCCACAGTGGACCTCTGAGGGTGTCCTGTGGTGTCGAGGACGTTGGCCTCAGTTCCTTTATGCCTTGTGGGTTGCACGGTGGGGCATCCTTGCAAAGAAATATCCACCACATGAATGCCAGCACCCGAGGTTTCCCTGCAGAACGTTGCATTGTAGCAGAATAAGCAGTGTTGTCGGCGGTTTCAATGCTGCAGCTCATCAGTGTGTTTCTTGGCAAGAAACGTTGCAAACCGTACCAGAATCTCCAGATTTTCTAGTAATGATGAAGCACTAACAAAAGCTTCTTATTTCTCAGGCAGGGACAATGCATGTGAGAAGACATCCTACATGTTCCTGCGTAAGGAGCTGCCTGTGCGGCTGGCCAACACCATGCGGGAGGTCAACCTGCTGCCTGACAAACTGCTCAGCCAGCCCTCCGTCAGACTGGTCCAGAAATGGTAAGATGCTTCCTCTACGAGTTTTCTTTGAACGGCTGCCTGGTGATAAGCTTTATAATGGTTGCATTGTTAGGAAGCGTGTGTAAAACCTCCCTTTTGATCTTTGATCTTGCTTTATTAGGTACATGCAGAGCTTTGTGGAGCTGCTGGATTATGAGAACAGAAAACCAGAGGACCCTCACGCTCTGAACGAGTGAGTGAGTCTTGGTGTCACAATAAAAGCTAGTCAAAATATAGCATATTTACAGTAAGTAAAGCTTTGTCAAGCAGACAGCTGTTGAGTAGTGGCTGTATTTCATTATGTAAAGTCCTTCTTCCACTGCAGCTATTCTACTTAGTGAGCATACTGCCTGCACAGGTAGCAGTGTGTATTTATGCTACAATACCCATCTGATAAACAGGCATGCATGACTGACAAACGCAGACAGGAATTTGGATGGACCCATCTGTTTAGAGAGCACATTTCCAAGTATTGTTCAGGTCTCTGAAAGTGACATTAAGATAAGTACTCAGAGTTGTGCAACATTTGTATTTATTTCTAGTACAAAAGCAGTCAAATAGGCTACATTCATACTGGTGCTAGATTTTAATATTTCTGCTTAATTGTTGTTATTGTTTTTGTGTTTTTGAGGATCCCTTTATGTATATGTGTTTCTCCCCGTGCACCAATCAGGAGTAGTGCTCCTAATTTTGTTGTATTCTGCATAATACAATGACAAAAATTCTGTTCTATCCTGTTTGATTCTACTTATCCTGACTGTGCCTTTTGTTTGACTATGTAAGCAATATGTTCATAAAAGACATTTCTGAAAGTACAGCATCACTGACCAACTCCAAATGGTGTTTTTTCTTCAGTTTCCTGGAGCTGCTCATTGAGATCCGTAACCGTCACAACGACGTGGTCCCCACCATGGCTCAGGGCGTCATCGAGTACAAGGAGAAGTTCGGCTTTGACCCCTTCATCAGCAGCAACATCCAGTATTTCCTCGACCGCTTCTACACCAACCGCATCTCTTTCCGCATGCTCATCAACCAGCACAGTGAGTCTCACGAAACGGTTTGTTCAATTTGGATCCCAAATTCTGACCTGCGCCTGAAACTTAAGTTTTATTCCCATGCGTTTGCACTCAGCTCTGCTGTTTGGTAACGACACCAATCCGGCCCATCCAAAACACATAGGCAGCATCGATCCCACCTGCAGTGTGGCCGAAGTCGTCAGTGGTGAGTTCAAGGACTGAAAAGGTCACATTTTCCACATTTAACTCCTTCTCATGCTGTAATTTCAAATTGTGCTCAAACCGTTAGAATAGAGTTTGAGCAGCAGCTAGTATTTTCTTTGATAATATTTTGTTATCTGTGGTGTTTTCTTTGCTCAAATATTAGCATTGCTCTTACAGAAAACAAGACTGTGTTTTTGTCACACCTTTCTCTCTCAGCAGTGAAACAACTCAAACAAAAACATTTTTTGCTGAAAGGCACGTTTACATGATAGTTTCAAAGAAATTCCAGCAAGTTGGAGTGAAAGCTGGCCTCTTGGTGACCCAGCAGGGGATACAAGCTACAGTAGCGACCTCTGACACGAAACAGCAAACATACTCGGCTAGCTCTCTTCTAAGTCTTCTTGGTTTTCCTCCTCCTTCAGATGCCTATGACACTGCCAAGATGCTGTGTGAGAAGTACTACTTAGCTGCTCCTGGCCTCCAGATCGAAGAGTTTAACAGTAAGTGTTTTGTTCTTCTGTGTATACATTTTCCCATTTCTCCCTGTAATCTGTCACAGTGCTGTAAAACTGTGTGCTCTCTTACCCAGTCTTTTTACAGCTTGTGGGCGCAGCTAGGGAGCTCAGATTTAGCCCTGCAATGATTACAGTGTTCACCGTCTCATTAACTTCAAAAGAATCAGTTTTGTGTGTGTGTGTGTTCATGTGTTTAATCTTCTCACACTTCCTGCACTCTTGTCTTCCAGTGAAGGCTCCCAAAAAGCCCATCCAGGTAGTTTATGTGCCCTCTCATCTCTTCCACATGTTGTTTGAGCTCTTCAAGGTAAGCAGGGCAGCATGAGTGGCCAGTTAGCCTAATGTGACTATAATTCTGTAAGGAGTCCTGCTGAGCTGACTTAATGAATGCTGCTGGTGTTTTGCAGAACTCAATGAGAGCAACAGTGGAGCTTCATGAGAACAGCAGTGAAGGATTACCTCCAGTGAAGGCAAAAGTCACTCTGGGGAAAGAGGATCTTTCAATAAAGGTAAATTACACACACTTGTGCATCATTGTAGCTTTTTGTCTGTCTTCTGACGGCTTCAGTCGCTTCATTTCTCCCACGTTTTGTCTTTAGATCAGCGACAGAGGAGGAGGAGTTCCTCTGAGGAAGATAGACCGCTTGTTCAACTACATGTACTCCACTGCCCCGACACCGAGCCTGGAGCCAGGAGCCGTCCCACTGGTACACACACTCATACAATCAAATCAGTGTTGACCCTTTTAGCCTGTACATTTATTATCCCCCGCCTCCACGAAGTGGAAAAGGGGGATATAGGTTTGGCCTCCGTACGTCCGTCCATGCGTCCGTCTGAGATGAAGGGGACAGCTTTACTTGGAAACTTTTACAGCTAGGATTACGAAATTTAGTGTGTAGCTTCACACCATGGACACCTTGATCAAGTTCGAAAATGAGACCTGTGCGATAATATTTAACAGAGTTATGGCCCTTTATCACTATTTTGGATATAGACTCATAGACATCACATGTGGCGGGGCATATTGATGACCATGTCATGCACTGTTTTCAAAACGCTACTGCTTCGCCATACTTTCCCCTTGCAGACTTCATTTTAGTCTTAAAAAAAAGCCCCAACTCTCTACTTTTCAGGCATGTACATATTGTGACGGTGGGATTTATGGTTTTCCATACAGGAGCCTCCAAAAACCCAGAGGTTGAGCAAAAAATCCAATGTTAGAGCATGTGCTCCTCTGGTGCTAGAGTGTGGAGAGGAACAAAATCTGTTTTTTTTTTTTTTTTTACTTAAATCGCCATCCTGGCCAAACGGTACATACTACAAGGACAATCCTTTCACAGACTATAGTAAAGACTCTCTACATTCATATGAGTCCGATATTGTTCACCTGGCACATTGTTACGTCACGCGCCAGCCCTTAATTGACGTGGGAACCTGAATCGCCCTCCATAAGGCTCAATGCAAATTTATGCCTTGTGCTGCTTCACACACAGCAATTTTAAAACTGCCGTTTCTCGGTCATTTTTCACTCTACAGCAACATTAAACATATCGACCTCTTCCGTGACTCATCCTGCCACTCACCAGTGTCACTTTTGAGCTAGCATTCACGGTTAGCCCGTAATTAGCGACAGAATGCGACTGCAGCTGACAAGCTGTAAACTGCTGTAGGGGCGGCACTAGGTTTTCAGGACAGGGGGGGCTTAGCCCCCAGGAGATGCACACAATGTGAGTGAACGTTTAATTTTACAGCTAACAATTTAGTGTGTAGCTTCACACCATGGACGCCTTGATCAAGTTCGAAAATGAGACCTGTGCGATAATATTTAACAGAGTTATGGCCCTTTATCACTATTTTGCATATAGACTCATAGACATCACATGTGGCGGGGCATATTGATGACCATGTCATCTTGTTCTAGATGGTATGACATATGGGATGTTAAACTTGATTTATATTCCTGTCTCATACAGGCTGGTTTTGGCTATGGTTTACCCATTTCCAGGCTCTATGCCCGATACTTCCAGGGGGATCTGAAGCTCTACTCCATGGAGGGAGTGGGCACGGATGCCGTCATTTATCTGAAGGTGAAGTGAGCTTGCCAAATATGGAAGATGTTGTAGTAGTCTGTATGTCTGTGCCACCACTTTAGTGTTGGCTTGATATGTATAAAGATATAGTGAGGAGACAGTTAGCTTAGCATTCAGTATGGAATGAGGAGGAAATTGTTAGCTCTGTCAGAAGTTTTAAAAGCGTGATCATCTCTAAAGCTCATTTATCGACATGTTATATATTGTTTCTTTAGCCTGTAGCACTCAAATATAGAGCAAAAAATATGAAATACATGAAAATAGAAAAAATATATGTGTGTGTGTGTGTGTGAACCCAAATATAGAAAAAATTAGCAAAGAAATGAAATAAAAAACAAAAAATATATATAGAGACACAAATCTTAAAAAAAGAAAAATGAGCAAAAATTTTTTTAGAAATGAATATATAGGATCCCAAACAAAAACAAAAAAAAAGTCTGCAAAAAAATAGACAGTTGGTTTTACAGGGTTGATCCAAACAGCAAATGACAGGTTGTGGTAGTGATAGGTTTGTTTCTTTTTGGTAGCTAGCTCGTCCACATGACCCTGACATAATGGGAGTGTCAGTGTCATGCTTAGTGTTTCCCTTAGCACCCAGTCTTTATGCTAAGCTAAGGTAGTTAGCTAACTCTTGTCACATAACTAAATAATATTAATATTGCTTCTTCCATGAGAGATAAATGATCGTGAGTTCTCATTAGCTCTTGTTTTGTTTCTTGATTTAAAGGCTCTGTCCAGCGAGTCCTTTGAGCGCCTGCCTGTCTTCAACAAGTCAGCGTGGCGGCATTACAAGACCAGCCCCGAGGCGGACGACTGGAGCAACCCCAGCAAAGAGCCTCGTGATGCCAGCAAGTCCAAATACAAAGCCAACAGATAACTCTGCCCAGCTCGCGAGCAAAGCCCTCTGCTGGGAGCCAAAGCGCCCGCCCTCAGAGCAGAGCATGTACGATGAAACGTTGCCCTTGGGTAAACGCTCAGACTCGGTTTTATATTCCAGTGGTTAAAGGTTTGGAAAGGATGGATGACCTTGATTGAAATCCGTACCCAATGGCAATGACCTTCATCAGCATAGCTTTCATTGTTGTGGCATTACTGCTGGCTCTCCCAAGATGGAATTTTAAATGAACCTCTTCCTAATTACAGATCCCCAGAGTCTAACCCCATTTATCAAAAAGCAGAAAACAAAACTGATTGTTTTGGCGAATCTTAATTTTCTCAAACCAAATTTGCTGCATTACTTCCATCTCTCCCTCTGTCTCCATGCTCTGTGGCCGTCTCATCTTTGCTGACTGGGCTGCTGCTCCCTGTGGCTGAATAAGCCGTGCACTGCTGATTGAGTGTCTTTTCCCACCATCAGTAAAGGCTTGCATTCTGTTTCTCGCTCTCAAAACACAAGCAGAGTCAGGGGGTTTGAGTTTCAGTGCGAATGGGAAGAGGAGGAGGTTTCATTTCCTTCCTTTGGGAGACACTTTTGACTGAACGCACAATTAGGCCAGTGTGTCACTGGCATAGCAAAGACTTGTTTTGGTTACAGTCTATTGTAGCCTGAGAAATTGTACAAGGAGATTATTTAAAGATGAGAAAAATAATAGCTCATAAAAGACTAGAGGAAGGAATGCACTAGGAGTACTCATTTTTATTTTTTTGTCAAAGAGAGAAAGCCTTACTTACTTCTGGAAACTTATGGCATATTTGGTGTGTTAAAAATGCCTCAAAGGCTGCACTTGAACTTTATTTATAAAGCTGAGTATTTTGTTTATCTTTTTTTTTTTGTTCAGTTTAACTCTCAGAAGTTAACCAGCCACCCACCTACAGACCATTGACAGACCCTTATCAGACATTTCTGCTTGCACTCCAGCTCTGTGTCCTGATTTAATACCTCCTTATGGACCAAAGGGGCGTCTTTTCTGCTGCTCTTAAAACGCCACCATGACAGTGTTGCCTGTCAAGTAGCTTAGACCACACCAGCATGATGTATTGTGCAAACGCTCACAGAAAGGAATGGACCTGTTGCAGCATGCACGGACTATAAAAGAACGATTGCGTTATGACTTTGTACGTTTCTTCATTTCATACTGCAACTGTGTCAGACCTGCCATGGTGGATTAACAACACGCTCACAGCTTGGACCTGTTCTTCTAGCATCCAGTCGGCCTTGTGTCTCGTTATGTGTTACTAATTCTCACAGTCTTCTGAACGAGTTGGAACAAAGCTTATGTATTTTTTTCAAAATTGCTTGTGTTTCATTATCATGACTGAAAATGACAGAATTAGAAGATGCAGCTAAAATCCACAAGGACTTGATGCTTGACAGGTTTTAAATTGTTTCATGCGGGAACAAAGACAGTTCAGGATTGTGCACTATTTTACTTTTTGTCGTTGGCATTAGCAGAGGTTTGCTTTTTTGGTGATCTAATGATTGTCTGCTTCATTTTTTCCTTATTTATTCATTAGGGAGTCATGCAGCACGAAAAGTGAAGTGTTTAGAAAATCTGGCAGGAGAAAAAGTGGTCAAAGGAGCAGAACCTCCAACCACTTGAACATCAATGGCACTGAATCATTGCAACGAACGATCATATTCAGGAACGTAGCGGACTTTAATACCCCTTCCTGTATATTTTACTTCTTCTAATCACTTTCATACAATCATTTCAGACCTGTAAAGAACTAATTGCGAGCAGGTCAGCACTTAGCATAGCAGCATCGTTCTCGGAATTATTAAAAAAAAAAAAAAAAAAAAAGACCAGATCCATTTCTTAAAAACAGATGATGGTGACTTTTAACAATCTAAAGTGACTTTCCTTTCCCGTTTCCTTTAGCTGCCTTTCATCTGGCAGGAAAAGAAAGAAGAATTGAGCACGGAAAACTTCCTCTTCCTGCAGGTTCTTGGCTTCACTGTAAGATTTCACCACTGCCAATGCCTTTGTAGCCTGCCAGTCTCACTGAGTGTACTCTGTGGCAAACCTGCTGTAAAGGGAGTGCTGTGTTGTAGGTTAGCAGCTGATGTGTAGGTTAGCGTGTGGTCTCCTTGTAGACCGGTCACAATCACATCTTGATCAGAGTTTCAATTCCAGTTTAAATCATTTAGAAACTTGAGGATCTTCCACCTTCAGTAACCTTTACTGTTAAAGACTGTCTCTGTACTTAGGATGTTTTAGAGTATATTATATATAAGTATATATCGATATATAATGTGTATATACAACCAGTGTAGAGTGATCGCTCTGTTTTCCATCCATCTGTACATCCAGCCTAAAAGATGTCTGTATGCTCCTCGGTGTGGAGGCAGCCATGCAGAGATATGCAAACAATGCAACATTCACCAAAAAAAGAAGGTGTTCAAGCAGTCTCATGATGTGATTGAGCATGAAATCGACTTACAGCACCAACTTTCAAACCCGGCAATAAAGAAAACTGCTGTTGTGTGTGAGCCATCTGCTACGTTTTTGTGCAATCTGATTTTCTGTAAAGGTGAAATGCACTTTAAAGTCTGTTATACATTTTTTGTTTTATTTACATATCAAGCCATTTGAACGTTAAATTAAAAAAAAAAAAAAAAAGACACATATTCCCAAAGTTTGTACATATAGTGCAGATTAACATGTAGCGCATACCGGACGTTAACATTGCATTTAGGGTATTTATTGTGTTGTCGAGGTGGAAGAGAGGTCTGCTCTGCCCTGTTGTAGGTACGGTGAGCAGACTTGAACAAAAAGAGTCATTACATACGTTTCTAATAGTAGCAACAGAAACATTAGGACTACCTCAGGCTTTTAAAGGCCTGAAGGTTCACCCAGAGAGCTTTAATTTTATATATATTTCAAGTATCATCAGAGTTTGTCAGGTTTCTATTGACAGCTGACATCATATTCCCAAGAGCCAAAGAAAATGTCTGCTAAACGCTGATTGATAAAACATGGAAAACCCAAAACGTATGGCTTTTAATGGTGAAAATCCACATTTTCCCCCTCATTATTAGGTAAAACAACATTTGTGAGGCCTTTCAATGTGGCTACAGATGCAAGGGATTACATCTACTTTCCAGGTGCAGTCTTAAAGACTTTACATTCAAGAAGTTAAGATCAAGGCATTTTTTTTCCCTTTCTGTCTAATCACAATCAAGTTCATGGGGGCTAACAGACATTTAACATATTAACTGCAGAAGAAACCTCAGGGACTCCATTTAGTGTCTGTATTAGACCTGTTTCCACTATCATTTCTAAACAGAATGGATTAATATGTGTTTAAAAGCTATGTTCATGTAGTAAAATTTGTTCTCTGTTGGGTTTAACTCTAGCTTTATTTGCACCAATCATATCTATTTTAGATACATATTTGGAATATACAGGCTACTTCAAGGCTCACTGCAATTTCCTACAGAGTATTTCATATGAATACTTTACAGCACGATTCTTTGAAAGTGGTCATTGCATGGAACACGTGATGATTTAAGCTAAGGTGGTGTAAACTAACACTGGACTATGTGTTTGAGTGCAAAGAGGCTGTCCACTGTGTCACCTCTGCCATATTCTAGGAGGGGGCAGTGACTCTCTTTTATTTCTACCCATCAGTTAAACAACACAGTGATGAATAAACCCATTTCCAGTTTACATGACCTGTAGGACTGAATGCAGTGTTTCTGTAGCTTCGTGTCAAATCACATGCCACAGTAGTTACAAGAAAACTTTGCATTCTAAAAAAGAAAACGATGAACTTAACATAACGGGACAACAACAAAAACAACTGTGATATCAGAAGCAGGCTGTTGGACAGTCTCTATCAGTGCTGGACAATCCAAAGCAAATCCTCTCCAAAGATATTGCACAGGAGTCTTGTCCTTCTTACATTATGTGACACTGTGTACATAAATCCTCTTCCTCTGTCTTCCGTCTGCTTGGTTGCCCAGACAACAGAGACAGTGATGGCTTCTCAGCTCTGCAGCCCAGAACTGCATTTCCCATGATCACTGTCTGTATTGCATATTTGCAACATCCTTGAGGGTAACTGTGTCAGTTTCCAGCCAGCGTTTGTAGGAGTGTGTGTGTATGTGTATGTGTATGTGTGTGAATAGTCTCCAGGCAGTGTGGTGTGAGTGATGTGTGTATGTGTATGTTTATGTGTGTGTGTGTTCAGCAGTCCATCTACTTCTCATCTTCATCCCCTTCACTCATGCTGCTCATGGAGGCAGACGCTCCTTTGGGGGAGGTAGGAGGGGAGGGCCGTGCATTGTGCCAGCGGGTGGGGGGAGACGGGGGAGAGGGAGAGCGCAGGGGGGACAGTTCGCGGGGGGGACTATTGCAGGGCGACTCTCTAGGCGACAGAGCGTAGGACAGCATTCGACCACTGCGTTCCTGAAACACTTGTTTCTACACACAGACAGAAAAAAGAAGCATGTGTACATACAGGACACCCTAAAACTTACATTTTTCTGGGTTTGTAATTAAATATTTACAATAAAGATGGTTTAAAATGTGTAAAAAAAAATCCAGATGGATCAAAACATTGCAAGGATTGGTATCCTTTTATAATATTAAATAATGTTCAGAGTTACTTACCCATGTTCCATCGGGTCCAAAAAGTTCTAGAAAGTTGCCAATAAATTCTCTGGATTTCTCTTCCCATTTCTGAATGAGGTCGTGACTCTTCTCCTCCACGCGGTAAACAAAATGTTTGCTCTTTTCCTCAACTGTGCGAACTTTCTCCTTCATGCGATCCACTTGGTTCTGTAGTCGGTACTTCTTCTCCTGATGGGATCAAGCCAACAGACAAATCTTCATAGAACCAGAACCTCAATCAGATTTTAGTGTCTTGTACCCTGAATAACCCAAACGAGATGTATCTGCTCTCTGAGACTTGTTTTCCCTGCAGGAGCAATGTGTTTTTCTCACATCACATGCATGACAATTTACAACTTTTTTGCCTGTCTGTCACCACAATGAATCCCAACTGAATCAATCAAGATGTGATTGAAGTGCAGACTTTTAGTTTTATTTCAAGAGGTTTAACAAAAACATTGCATCAACTGTTCATGTATTACAGTCATTTTTACATAGTCCTTCCATCAAACGTAACTGGACATATTGACATGGTTAATAGACCACATCCAGGCCAGTTTATACCCAGATATACTTTGGCCTGGGGTTAGGGTTAGGGTTAGGGTTAGGTAATCTGTCCTGTTACACCTGGTTTATTTTTATTACGTGGATGCAGATCCTTTGTAGTCAATGACTGGCTGCAGTTTCTGACTTTGTTTCTTTGCTTTAAGAACCTCTTGGGTGGCCTTCACAGTATGCTTTGGGTCATTATCCTTCCAAGCAGAATGTAGATCTCTGTATACTCTAGAATTCATCCTGTGACTTCTATCAGCAGTCACATCTTCAGTGAACACCAGCGGCCCAGGTCCACTGGCAGCCAAACGTACTGATGCCATAACACTACCTCTGCCATGTTTGACAAATGTAATGTTGAATTTGGATCGTCTTCATATTCTTCTTTTCAAATCTTTCTGCAAAATGTTCATCATGGTTTCATCTGTGCAAAGAATCTTGTTCCAGTGCTGGGTAGGTTTTTTTTTCTTTTTTTTAGATGTTTTCTAGTCAAGTATGATCTGGCCTCGCTGTTCTTAAGTGACACTAATGGTTTGCATTTTGAGGGAAAATGTTTTATTTACATTTCTACAAAGATCTCTCTTGCTTACAGGAGTTTGACAGTACTATGCCTACCTCCTTGAGAGTGTTCTTGATTTGGGCTAAATGCTGTGGATGTTTTTTTGCCCTTACCAAGGAGGGAATTCTGCAATCATCCACTTTAGTTGTCTGGTGTGGTTTTTGAAGCCTTTTGGTGCTGCTGAACTCACCAGCACATTTCTTCTTTTAAAGAATGCACCAAATTGTTGGTTTGGCTTCTCATAACGATTCTGCAATTTCTCTGATAGTTCTGTTTTGTTCAGCCTGAGGATTTCCCTTGTATCAACCCCTGCATACTGGAAGTGACCCTGAACCTCCCATCACATGCAGATTCAGCATTTCAAAACAATTGCTGCTTTTTTATCTCCTTGATTTATCACGAAACAACAAAGGACCGCACCTGATCGTGAACCTGCTTATCAGGAAATTACTTTTGAACCTGTGGAAATGAACCACTATGTGAAAAAGTGGCTGTAGTTCCTGTACAGCTGTTGCAATATTTTCGTTAAACCACTTCAAATAAAGCTGAAGGTCAACACTTTGTTTATTTTTCATTTAAAATCTATTGGAGAAGTGTATAGAGAGACAATCCCTGTCCATGTAAATACACAGCCAACTGTTTTTTGAGCCATAGCAGGTGTTTTTCTTCTCACAATAATCAGAGTTAATTTACTGTTTAGAAATACAGTGACTGCAGCAAAGCCAGAATGGATCATGCACCTACGTTGATGTAGCTGACGTTCAGCTCCTTGGCCGTGTAGCCACGTTGAAGGTTGCGTCGGGCATAAACATCATAATCTCTGACAATTCTGGTAATTAAGTCAGAAGTTGAGATTCCCTCTGTCCGTTGTGTGGGCACAAACATCCCTGGTACACACACATGACAAACAGAATTAGAAAACCACCAGAGGTGTGTTTTAGGAGGAAATACACAAAATGATTTAATCTTGCTAGATTATCACACACTGACCTGCCTCCTTGATGTGTTTATAAACGTCCTCACTTCCTGCTGAGGAGTATGGGATATCATCATGAGCCACAAAATCGATCTGAGAAACAATCAAAGGACACGTACTGTATGGCAGAAAACACGGCACCGGCAGACAAAACATGAGGTAACAAAAAAAGTGAATGCACAGTAAATGTGTTAAGTTCTGCAAAGCATACATGCTTAAAGTAGGACGTGACAAGGGTCTGGTTGTAAATACACACAAAACAACAGACAAGTATTAAAAAGCACTGCGGCCACTTTCACAAAGACTTTTCTCTTATCATTATGATATTCTGTATTGTCATTATCATATCATCCTCCTGAATGGTGATCAAAGTCTCCTCTTTAGGAGTTACGCACAACACGGTGATCCTGTTGCTATGGATGACATCATGTGTCTGAATTCATTAATCACTATGGTGACTGTTAACAGGGGAATGGTCTGTCAGTGAATGTGAAATACAATACATAATACATATCAGTACACATGAGCGTGACATGGAGTTGATTAGGGAAAATAAAATTAGAATATGAAATGAAATGTAATGAAATTAAATGACAATAAACTAAGAAAGAAATTTTCACTTTTTGAATTTAGGAAAATATTTAAAAAAAACATTAAAGCTACAGTCAAATTACAGTAAATTAAAATTAGGAGTAAATTGCTATTATAGACAAGCTAATAAAATATTCAAATACACATTAAAACTTCTGTCAAATTAAATGAAATGATTAAATCATAATGTATTGCATTACAAATTTAAACTTCTGTCAAATTAAATTAAATTAAATTATTTTTCATTTAATTATTTATCTGTTTCCTGACTGATATTGCCTGAAGTAGTTGGCTTAATATGAGCCGGTCTGGGTGACTTTCTGCCACTAAATGCTTTAAAAATGATCATTTGACCAAAAACTCTTATAGCCTTAAGGACTGACATGGTTCTTAATTTTATAAGTTTCTCTCAACTCAGAGCTGCATTTGCCTCTGAGATGTTTTGTGAAATGGCCTCTGGATGTCTCATGCACAATTTAACACTCAGATAACATCAACAATCTCACACCTTGTGTTTTTCAAGGAACTCAGGCGTGAGAGTCCAGGGTGCGTCTCTCAAAACCTCATCAACATAGCGGCAGTGTCTCAGCGCTTCGTAACGCTCGTGCTCCGTCATGACTGTGAAACCTTTGTACTTATGGGTCAGCTCATCGCTGCACACTGTTCAGGAAACACGTGAGAGGGAAACCCATCAAAACATGAATTAATAACTTTAAATCATATCAGCTAGATGAATCCGTGCAGGTTTGTTTCGGGAATCTTACCTCCTACTATGAGGTAGGTGTTGGGAAAGAGGTTCTTGGCCTGCATGAGAGCACGAGCATGTCCAGAGTGGAAAAGGTCAAAGATGCCATCTGCATAGACTCTGACTGGCCGGTCCACTGAGAACACACAGAATACAGTTATATAGAGAAGCATAATTATCTGCAGTGGTGCATTAATGTAAGCTGGTTTCTTTCTAATTCCAAATTCCCATTGTATTTATCTTTACAACATTTCACCCTCTGAAGCCACAGAAGGCTTTTTTAAATGCAGATGCAGTAGTACTCACTAATAACTGTTAACTGGCTTTGATGTGTGAAATCTGTGAAGGTCCCCTTTTTAAAAAATTAATTAACCTGTTTGAAGTTTCTGTAAAATCTCTCACTCATCCAGGTTATGGTACATCTAAGTGCTAAAACAAAGACAGCTGGACCTGTTTGAGTTTGTTGAACATGTTTCATTTCTCGTCTTTGGTTCAGACCCCATCAGCCAGTTCAGACGAAAAATAAAACTTCTTCAACAAACTCATGCAAGTCCAGTTGCCTTTGTTTTAGCACTCACATCCCCAATGAACATTAGAGCTGTTAGGCAATTCTTATCCTCGAGTTCCTCCCATTTTTTCAAAGTGTTTACCTTGAATTGGTAGAACACATGGTCGCAGTCATGTAGAAATATGCAATATAACAGCACAAACCAGAAACAGCTGAAGTCTAAAAACTACAGGGGGTGAACCTAAAGAAAATTAAAGCAAAATCCAACTTAAAGTGTTTTAATAGTGCATTGGACCACCTCTATGCCACCACAACATCTTTAGTACTCTTCAGCGGTGATCCTTCAAGCCTCTGCAACTCTGCTGGAGGGATGCAACACATTTCTTCCCAAAAATATTCCTTTATTTAGCGTTTTATGTTGGTAATATGTAGTGCTGTCTAACATGTTGGTCCAAAAGCTCCGATAGATGTTCAATGTGCCCGGCATTGTCATCCTGGAAGAGACCCCTTCCATCAAGATATAAATGTTTTATCACTGGATAAAGTACAGAACACGCTTGTATTGATTTTCAGTGACCTTTTGATCTAAGGGGAACAAGTGAACCCAAATCATGCCAGCAAAATGCCCTCCACACTATTGCAGAGTCGCCAGATCACCTCAATGTAAGCATCAAGAGTGTAGGTTTTTCCTTTAATTTGTCACTTGTCCTTAGATTCGAAGGCAAAACAACAGGATGACAAAGGACTACCCATCTTGACAGCTTTATTGACCTTTATTATGAGGACACTACGACCTGTTATGTTATTTTCATTAGTAGTGGCAATAACAGAACTGTTAGCGACTGGAACATACTGATCCAAATGTGTCACCTATCTTACCTGACACATACTTTGCCAAATTACTATCATTAGTTTGTGCTTCAGTAGAGTTAGCAGGATTGGAATACTAGTTTATCAGTGATTATCGTAGCAGTGCAGAGGTGTATGGGGATGGAGGCCAATAGCAGCAGTAATATTATAATCCTAGGTAGTGGCACCTGATAGTTATTATAGTAGATTTAGTGGTAAGACTATAGTGGTGATAGTACCAGTGATTGTGGTATCAGGTGTCTCCAGAGGTAGTAATAGGAGCAGTAGCAGTTGTAGTTGTAGTATAGTGACAGTGCATAGTTAAGTAGTGAGGGAAAGATAAACGAAAATGATAAAAGATGGCCATTAAAGGTAGGAGAAAGCCACGTGGGAGGAAATGGAAGGAGGAAGAAACCCCGGCATGATGAGGAAGGGTACCTGGAGTGCCTCTGCGAGCCTGTGCGATGGTCAGCTTCTCGTGTGGCGCGCGGCAATCACAGCTGGTCTCCCTGGCAAAGATGGCCGGCTCTGTGAGAGTCTGAGACAGAAAGAGACCGAATGAATGAGGGAACCTGAGGGGAGATTATTTACAGCATTCAAAACACATGGCCACCCTCTAAACAGAAGCATTTATCCCTTCTGTGGTGCACAACATGCCTCCCCTGCCACGCTCATCCCAGTTACCGTAACCTCCATTATGTTATTGACCACAGCTGATGACTACTCCATATTCACACAGTAGAATGAGAGCTGCACTCTGTGTTATTGATCACTGAATGTGGGTATCCAGACAGTTACTTCTCTGCTACCTATGTGTAGATAAACATGGGACAGAAATTAAGAGCAGCGCTATTGATCTGATGTCTAAAATGCTAACACAAAAAGGCAGCTCATGTGGTAAATTGGACAGTATCAGCACAACTATCAGCGGGACATGGAAACAAAAACAAACAGATCAAGAGAGATAAGAGACGGTGCTTGTTAGTATGTGTCAAAGCTACATCAAGGTTAAAGTGTTGCAGTGTGAGCCTGCCTGAAAATCTATGTGTGTGTGCCATCTGTTGACTGCAGGGAGTATTCACTGAAACTCATTCACACCGGTGAAAGCGCAGAGCAGAAAGGTGTGGGAGTGTGAGAGGAGGGAGAAAAAATGGAAACAGAATCGGTCTCTGTGGACAAAACAGGCACCTGACGTCAATCTGTCCTCTAGGAACAGCAGCATAGCAGAGTCTGGCATGGTAGCATGTACCAGGAACACAGACAGGGCCAAAGAAAAGTGGTTTAACAGTCAAATATCAAAGCAGCTGAAGAGCAGAGAAGATTTTAAGAATGACACTTAATGGATGAAAATAGAGAGCTAAAGGACAGCAATTTTACAGTCAGCTGCAATGTTTCCTACTTCACCTAACCCAAGTAGTCCTCAGTCATGAAGATGATTTTGATATTCTTTTATATACATTTCTACGCAGGTTTCTTCACTCCGATCACACAGAGCAGAGACTTTGATTTTATGGGAGGATGTGACCCCTAAATGTTCATTAGATTGTGAAAGAAGTACTTTAGTCCTTTATTAGCATTACAAGTCAGAAATCAGATAGTGAAGAAGCTCAGCAATACCTATAAAAGTCATCTAGAAATGCTTCTAATTGTGTTGTTTAGAAAGACACAGAAATACTTTAATAATTGTGAATTACAAACAATTTTAATAAGACACAGTGGCGCATTGGCTAACTGGAGTGTTTGTGGTTAATAGGAGTGAAGGTCAGAGGTGCTGCTGGGATCTTAACACAATGCATCTGCAGTCCAGCCCAACAATCTTTACATTTTAACCTGATAATTGCACCATTTTTAAGTTTATTCCACAGTAAAGCTAATATAAAATGTGAGACACTGTGCTCCAGGCAGAGTAAGGTCGTCACATTTTCTTTGTATGCTAAGCCTTTGTTCCACATTAACATCACAGTAAGTGCAGATTAAGTAGCAGCGGCTCTCAAACTGTGTGCCTTGGAATTAGTCTTAATTATTATGATTTACAAAGCTAGAATTATATGTAAAGGTGCGCCTTGCCTTGGAAAAACTAGTTTTCATAAATCTTATTTAATAGTAATTTGGATGACTGACCAAGAGAACAGATGTAGGTGCTACTGCTGGGACAAGATATGGAGAAATAAATCAAGGGCAGTTTTTTTTTTATTACTGGTATTGCTGAAGAAAAAAACACACAAACAAACAAAACATTTTGACCCAGGGATAACCATAAAACATTCAGGGCTATAGCCTTCAGTGCTCACACTGTCGTGTTTTTTTTTTTAAATGTCGAGTTCTTTTGCTAACCTATAATTTTCTTGCCCCAAAAATATCTTGTTCAAAGCTGTTCCTCTTCCCTAATAAGCTGGATCATAACACCACAGCCGAAATTATGATTTTCTACTTCCTTTAAATAACAATAGTGTTGGCTGGCTAACCTGCTGCTGAAACATTTTCTTCTATAATATTGTAATTAAACACAATGTTTGACTGGAGAACAAACAGCTGATTCATATAAGGATCTAATCCATGCTGCACATAAGATGAATGTAAACTTTTTATGACTAGATTTCAACCCAAGACTAGGTCATAAAGCAGGATGTCCACATTTACTTTTAGATGGCAACACTTCCATTTGTCACAGCAGGAAAACCCAAATAAAATAAAGTTCCATGAATTGCCCCCAGTAAGTGAAAAGGGTGAGCAAGCATACAAAATACGAACTAGGATGTCCCCTTGGATATCCCCCCTACTTTATGATGAGGTCAAAGGGTCTGTTGTGTAGTAAACTGGCACAACGCAGAGGCTCTATGGCAAGACATGAAGTTTATTTACCATAATTGCAACTAAACTTCGGTCGTCCATCTCTGCATTTCAAAAAAAGGATACTAGATGCACTGGTCATTTCACAATTTCGAGAACAGGCTTCAGTTTTCAAATTTTTCTCTGGAAGACTCTATGTTCTTATTCTAGTTGATTCAATCAACGTTGTTTGAACGCTTAAAATCGATTTTCTTCGTAATCTTGACACTTGGGATGTAGGTTTCTCTTAATTTCAAGAGGATTGCTTCTAAATAATCTCTGATCTCAAACAGCAGATTCTCATGAGCGACTGTTTACAAAACCTGCAGAAAGTTCTAACAGTGAGTTTGACCAAATCTACAGTCTGTACATGGAGTAAGCAATGTCACTATGTAAGCTAACGGGCTGCACCTTTCTCTGACTGTGAACTCATTGCCCATATGACATCCTCATTTGTGTAATAGGAATGCTTTGCAGTCATTTTTACCTCCGCCAAGGAGGTTATGTGACACCCGGTGTTTGTGTGTCTGTCTGTCTGTCTGTTAGCAAGATAACTCAAAAACGCCTGGGCAGATTCACATGAAATTTTGAGGGGATGTAGACTATGGTAAGAGGAAGAGCTGATTTAATTTTGGTGGCAACCCGGAAAGGATCCTGGATTCTGGATCACTTTGAATTTTGTAGTATGTTTTAGTATGTGGTCCAAAATAGGACAAAAACATCATAGGTTAGTATGTCGTCCAACAAAATGGAACAAGGTGTCCAGATAGCTCAACTGGTTAAGAAGGTGATTCATAAACAAAACAGTGTCAGAGATGCAGGTTTGATTCCAGCTCATGATCCTTTACTGCATGGGTTTCCTGTTTTCCCCTCCATCCTTGGCGGAGGTCTGCACTCTCTGAGTGCTTTTCTAGTTTTCAATATTGCCACTTTCACCAAATTATCAAGCCCAATTTAAAGCAAAAGGAAGGGATACTAAACCTGTACTCTCCACATATTGTACTTTGATAAGGTCAAAACACATCTTTAAATGGCAAATACTGGTTTATATCCACAAAACACAAGAGTTAAAATGCAAGACAAAGAAAATTTCATAAGACATTTTGTCACAATCTGAAACTGCACACACACTCATTTAACTGTGGCGCTGAATACTATTGTTGACAATGCATACAATCGCATTACCCGTACAGACAAGACTGCAGTCAGAGCGTGTCAGCTAATAGTGTTTGTTAGATTGTCAGTTTGAATTACAGTGTGCACCTAAGAGAAGCTGCAAGGTTGACACTTACAGAAAGCACTGCTAAGAGTGAAAAGCATATGTCACAATGTGTCCTTCAGTCAGCTGCGGCGGATCAATCACAATTTCATTACATGAATCGTTGAAAAAATGCAAGATGTGACCAGCGGTGTGCAGCTGTGGAGCTATTTTAGTAGCAGATGAGTGAAAAGTAACTATTAAAGCAGACAGAGCAGAGCAAGGTAAAGAGTTACAGGTAACAGGATGCTGGAGATGTATGGCTCCTTTAATAGTGTCTGTCTACTGTTTATTGATGTGCATATGACTCCCCTGATTTCTGAATTTGCCTTAAAAGTCATGCTAACAAACTGTCCAACCAGCAGCCAGTCACCTTATCACCTGTGATTCCTTGGACACAGAGCAGATGGAGAAGCCTAAACTGTGATCAGGAGTGCAAGGGCCTATCAGGACAGGCGGTGTGAGCGTGCTCCGTAAAGCTGGCTCTGGCACAAGCAAAGAACATCTGGCATAAAAAGGATTATAGCTGAAAAAAAGCAGACAGAAACACGGGCACACGGGGCACGAGTAAAGACGAGACTGCCTCGCAAGAACAGAGACCAGCTGGAGAGAAGACAGAGCCCAGGAGGAGGCGAAAATGGAGAGTTTGGTTGAGTAGACAAGTGCCAGGATTAGGAATTACACCAAAGAAGATAAGACAGATAAGAGAAGGAGAGTGTATCCCAACAAAGGAGGCTCTCTGTCCTCACTGCGGCAACGTCCTCCAGCAGGACATTCCTGCTGTGTTGTCTGCTCTGTAAACCCCTTCCCTCCTTTGGCAGCACACTCCAACACACACTGCCCACTCAGCACTCTGAGCATCTCCCACAGCCTCATGCTATACGGATCTGTTTCGTAACAGGGGAGAAGCAACACCCTTTGTCTTCCCCCCTCTCTCCGTCTCTCACACACACAGACTCAACACACACTGCAAGACACAACAAAAACACACAGATGCCCTACCGTCCGCGGATGAGGGCAGGTGTGCTCAAGCTCCTCCATTATTCCCAAAGACTCATGGGATGCAGCTGTGGTCCCTCAGTTATGTGACTCAGCATCAGTGAGACGATGCCTCTCTCCTCACCACTGTGTCTCCTCTGTTTCCCCCTCCCACTCTCTGTTCTGCCTCTCTGTCTGTCCTCCCCTCCTCCCCCCTCCTCCTCCTCTCTGATCCCCTGCTGCACAGAGCAGGAGGCACGAAGAGCTCTCACTCTTTGGCTGTTTCTTGGTACCGCAAAAGGGACGCTGTCATTTGAGTTTTAAAAGCTTAATGTCTTCATTTTATACACATTTTTACAATGAATTTCAATTGAGTTCTAATCAGTTCTCAATGCAAATAAATAGTAGAGTACAAATATGTAGGTATTTGGATAGATTTGAAGCTAACTTTTGAATATCATGCATGCATATTGGTGACAGAAACACTTAAAAATGCTTATTGAAGTCACTTTTCTCTCTGTAGTGAAAAATTATGACATTTTGTACATGTATGAATCAGTGGCCAGTCTTAAGCTCTACATTATGATTTATTGCAAGTGATAATTCTGATATTTGTCACTGTGGACTTTATGTTAAGGTCTCATGGCACTCATCTTTCTAAGGCGTGGTACACTGTAAAGAAGTAATGTTTTGGTGGCAGTTTTAAATGTACATTTTGAAACAATTTACTGTTATTTACAGAGCTTCTTGTTTTGGTAAATTACAGGTAATATCTATTAAAATCAGAGCAAAAAAAGTGTTAACTAACACGTTAACCATACTAAGAAAACAGGACAAAATTGTAACTATTTCCACATCAAAAATCTGCATCTTGATAAATAGTAATTGCTTTCTTTTACAACATTTGATGATAAAATTCTAACGCTTTGACTGTTTTTAAATCAGCAACAATATATTTTATTTACAGATATGTGCAGTTACTTTCACCGTTTTAAATGTTTTTGAACATTACATTATGCCATCATTTTGTAGCATATTTTCTATTTATGGTTTTTACATTACATCAGTACTGTCTTTCCGTGTGGGCCCCTAAAAGTAAAGTCAAACATGCTGATCTTATTTAACTTGAAGCTATTTTTCTTGTTTTAGCTGGTTCATTTGTTATCTTTTCTTATAAATGTATGTGTTTTTATTATTTTAACTTTGCCTATTATTTTTTTTTATTGTTTTCCAACTTCCTTATTTGTATGTATATATCTTTTATTTTCTTATTCAGCAAATACAGCCTTCAGATCTCAATGCAGTTTGAATAATGTTGGTTAATTTTTTTTGATTCCTTGACTCAAGAGTAAATGTCTTGTCTTCATTCCATTGTACGACAAAAATTAAATGGAAATCAACCAGATTTTCATTTTCATTCTAGTTTTTGTCTGTTGACATTTTAACAACCTATAGGAACTTTGTAGTGTCAAAAATAGTCAGTCACATTTACTAGTGTTCAAAAGTTTGGGTCACTTAGAAATGTCCTTATTTTTGAAAGAAAAGCACTTCTTTAAAAGCATTGAATTAATCAGAAATACAGTGTTGACATTGTTAATGTGGTAAATGACTATTCTAGCTGGAAATGGCTGATTTTTAATGGAAAATCTACATAAGGGTAGAGTATTTCCAGCAACCATCACTCTTGTGTTCTAATGCTACATTGTGTTAGCTAATTGTGTTGAAAGGCTAATTGGTGATTAGAAAACCCTTGTGCAATTCTGTTAGCACATGAATAAAGTTTGGGTTTTCATGGAAAACATGAAAGTATCTGGATGACCCCAAACTTTTGAATGGTAATGTATGCTACGGATATTCACCTAAAACAGAGGAAGTAGTCAGACTATCGTTGTGTAATTTTGCTGTATATTATATAAGAAGTCAATCTATCTCTACCGTCCCATGAAAACATAGAAGATATTGAATCGACTATTTACCTGCACAAGATTATCCTGTCACAGTTTTATGAGTTGTGAGTGAGCCTCTGTCTCAATAAACGATCTTTGTGTGTTCGCAGACTCTCGGCAGAGCGGAGGAGCTCTCTCCATGGCGACGGAAAAGAGGAGAGAGCTACAAGAAAGGACCAATCAGAGAAGAGCTCGAGCGGTCCAGTAGTAATAACAGAGAGGATTGGTGGAGTTTCCCATCGCACCATCAGAGACTGTATCCATCAGCGAAAGACGGCACTGAGGGGCACCGCTGTCCCCCGAAGTAGCTGATTCAACTTTAACACCAACTAAATGAGTTTTCCAGTGAATAATAGACTTTAAATCAAGAGTTTATGAGAAAGCACTTTTGAAGGGAAAATAATGAGAGGAGCAGAAGACGTTCTAGCAGAGTTCGTCATAAACCTGTGTAGTAATGTTTGGCACACTTTCACAGCACATTAATAGCTAATTTGTTGACCTGTTTTGTGGCTGGTATTGTATTGAATTGAAAGTTTGCCTGTCCTGTTGGCTCACAGTAACGATTTAATGTGAGTCAGATTAATAAAAATATGCACCCATTAAAAATTTAACCTTTTTGCTACATTGGGCACGGACATTTGAAGTGGGTGTGAGCTGCTCCACCCAGCGAGTTCTCTCTATTTCCCTGAAATGATTCGGCAAACTTTAAACACATCAAGCAAACTATCAATTAAAAACAACCAAACTGTCATTTTAAAGTTAAGGAAGTGATGTTTGCTTACCTTCACTGCTCCTCTTCTGCAACAAAAAGGCGCCACAGCTGCGCAACAGGAGTGCGCTCTGACGCGCCGCTGCTTCACCATGGTGCCCAAAACCAAACTATTCCAGTAGCTATCGATTTGATGACCACTTGATTCTTTGTCTTTGATTTGCTGTTCAGTCTTGGTCAGGGAGCTGTCTGTCTTGCTTCTTAGCGCAGCGGGAAGGAGCAGCGATGCAACGGCAGCCCGTCTGTCCAGTCTGTCCAAAGGACGCATCAGCTGCTCACCACTGATGAGATGCGACAACTGTGGGCAACAGTCCACATAGCAGACCTTACAGTAGACCACAAGGTTATCAGAGCATGCATTAATGAGCCATCCTCCTATTGTGAATTTCTCTTTGGAGATTAATAAAGTATCTATCTATCTATCTATCTATCTATCTATCTATCTATCTATCTATCTATCTATCTATCTATCTATCTATCTATTGTGTTGCTGTAGAGGACCAAAGTCGTGCAATCTGCAACTTGTATCATAATTTAGAAAAGTGAATATCATATGTCAAAACCAAAAATAACACTCATATTCTCAGCAATAAATATTAACCCAAAACACAGTTCAAACCAAATGCACAGTTTTAGTCAGCTGACGATAAACTATTTGTTACTAAAGTTATCAGTACGATCAATAACAATGTGGCTGTAAACTGTCTACACTGTAGGCCCATAGGAGCAGCCTGAACCACATTGATTTAGAGTACAGAAAACCAAAGCAGGCTATGGGACTGAAGGACAAAACATGCTTTGTGTTTTCATTATTGGATGCACTGTGTCTCTGTGGCCCCAATCTGGGACAGGAATCTATTGTGCCCTCTATAGACTGGCCTGGTTGCCATGGAGACGTACTGCATCGGGGTACACAGGCAGTGACTTTGAAAGAGAAGGAGAATAGTGACCAAATGGTATAATCTGAGAATTTTAATTCGAGGTAAGGCTTGTTGTGATATTGTGAAAAAAAAAACAAAATAAATTCACTACGGACTTCTTCTTTGTAACCTTGTATACTATTCTAGCCAATAAATAAGAGAGTCAGTGTATTTGATTTGACATCTCTCTACTATATACAGCATAAGCAGTGAAAAGTAATAAAAAATACAATCGTGTTTTTATCTTCAAATTAACTAAAAATGGCAGTACTTTAGAAAAACCTATAAACCATTTGTGACTAAGCGGTTGTCTGTCAAGAAAAAAGCAAGAAGTGCATATATTTGTCCTGAAACAAGGACTGAATGTATGTAAACAAACTCTGCAGCATGGTTATCGTGATTAGGTACATTTTATACCTTTACTTATACATGATCACATTTAGTTAAATTTGTAATATATTTTTGTCATCTGTAAATGAAAATGTTGTCATATTTGTTCTTATTTATATTTCATTTCAAATAATAACAATAAAAAATTATGTTAATAAAAAACATCCTATTGTGTTCCCTGTAAAAATGGTTAAATTACTGGAGCAATTTGTAATAAATACTGGAATTTTGGAAGGTGGTGTAATTATTAAAGGTATTTTAGGTACCCATTAAAAAAGTTTCACTCATGTATTCTTATTCTGAATGTTATTACATTTTGTTTATTTTTTTATTATTTTATTATCATCGTTCAGATAGTAAGAAGTAATGCTGGCAGTAATTCTGAAACAGTAAAGTAATATTTCACAGGATAATGAAATATTGCACCTGAAACGGATATTGTTGTTATAGCAAGTCTTCTTTGTGTGTTCACTGGCGTCTACTGTCTGTGGGAATAAACAGTACCGTTATATTGTACAGCAGCGCCAGCGTGCGGACAGATTGGGATCAGCGTGTGATTTCATTGGCTGTCAGTGGAGTGATGTCATTTCCTGCATATGACTTTCCCCGGGAAGACGATTTGGCGCGGACTGACCTGTTGTGTTGACCTGCCGCCGCCGACACATTAAGAAGCTGCAGCCAAGAAAACTATAAAGACAACGAGTCATGGCTCCGGTGTCAAACCCAGACAAGGACATGGAGGCTCCGGACGGCGGTGAGTTTCTGCGTCGCGCTGCTTGCTAGCTGAGTTTGGCGAACTTGCGCAGGAAAAGCGTAGTCGCTAGCTAACACGACAGCTAGCTTACATTGTCATAATACACTTGCTAACGGGCTTCGGCCTTTAATGCTGAATATATTTTCACTTTCGTCGAGCGGCTAACATTTTACAAAAAGAGTGCAGTGTTAATTCTTAAAAGAAGAGAAGACGTCACTGAACTACAACGAAATGTCAGGTTAGCTAACAGGAGTGCGCAGCTATGGTTGTGTGTTGTCTCAGGGCTTAGAACCTTCTCGGCCCTGTGTTCAATATATTCCACAACAACCGCAAAACACACAAAAAACAGCCCTTCACAGAAACACTGTGACTGTGGTAGTGCAGAAATACTGCTGACTGTAAATGTTTGGGCGTTCAAATGGCAGCAAGAAGCAGCAGTTGATTACCTGTAGATGTGGCAGTAGTAGTGTGTTTGTAAGGTAACTGCTGCTGTGTCTTCATGATGATGATGATGATGATGTCTGTCCTTCTTCTCAGATGATGGAGGAGATGCATGTGGTCTGGCCAAGTCTCGCTCCAGAAGAGAGAAGAGGGAGAAGGTGGGGAGGAAGTCTGCACTGGAGCAGCTCAGGAAAGCCAAGAAGGGGGAGAAGATCAAATATGAGGTAGGAAAGACAACTTGTCAGTTCTGTGTTATATCTTACTTGTTATTAAAATTTGCTAAGATATTTTGATTTTTTTGGTCCGAGCATCCACCAAGCAGCCCCTTTTTCAGTTACATGTTTTTGGATATTTCACAAAAATTGAAATATATCCAGATACAGGGTTCATGAGTCCACCGGTATGATTTTTTTTCAGGGCTGATTCAAATTATTACGAATTAAGGAGACTGATAACTAATATTTGGAGCCGATTTGCAGTAAAATTAAAGATCTTTGATTTCAAAATTTAGCACAAATTTCAACACAAAACTCTGCTGACACATTTTTATTTATTTATTTATGTTTTGTATATATATATATATATATATATATAATTGACATGGAATCAGTCATTAGAGCCAAAGTAGCACAATTTATTTGGTTTATTTAGAATTGAAAAATAAATAACTTGGCTGTTATTTGGAAAAATATCAGATGCGGAAAGTGGCCATACAAATAATCTTTCAACCCCAAATCTGTTTGTTTTCCAGCAACAACAGCTGTTTTATGTTTTTATTTCAGAGGAAAAAGTCTAGACAATCAGTCATTAATCAGTATCTATCTTGGTTATTCAATTGCCTTTAATAAAATGTATGTTTTTGCTGTTTACTGCTGGTTATGTATCTGTAAACTTATTATCTTTATCCCTTACTCTGTTTCTGTGAACTTTTGTGGACCATTTACTCAATAATTTTCACATTTTATAAAGAATGTGTCACAACATACCGTTAAAAATGGAGATTTATTTTGCCACAGAGATACCCCAGCCTACAATACATATTGCTTGTTTGACACAGACCACAACAAACACGATTATTTTAACAAAATGAAAGAAACAAAACAAAAGAAAACTGACTGTCATATTGAAATATGTTTTTAATTTTATTCCTGCTTGTTACGTGGGGTTGATATCTCTATAGCCATGCCATGATGTTGTACTATTTTAGTGTCTTGTATGTGTGATGGTCAACCAGTGTTCATGTTTTCCAGGTGGAAGAGATAACCAGTGTGTATGAGGAGGTGGACGAGGAGCAGTACTCAAAGATGGTACAAGAGAGGCAAGAGGATGACTGGATTATTGATGATGGTAAGTTGTTGTCTCTTGAATCCACTGATGATATTCTGTATGTGTAAATGAGCTGTTGTTGAAGTCCTGCTTCTTAATAATGCCCTTCTTCTTTCAGATGGAACAGGATATGTGGAAGATGGACGAGAAATCTTCGACGATGATTTGGACGATGATGCGCTAGAAAACAAAAAAGGTACACACAAGGAGTACAGTTTAGAGAATGTGACGACACAGACAGTCCAGCAGTGTGAATTCATTTTGTTTGTTTTAGCAGGAAAAGGAGGCGCCAAAGGGGCAGACAAACAGAAAACTGTGAAGAAATCTGTTGTAGCGAAGCCCAACACCATTAAGAGCCTCTTCATGAACAGTAATGTCAAGAGGCCTGCTGAGGTGTGTTTTGTTGGTACCACTGAGTTGCTTGTGTATTTGTTTTTTTCCCCAAGTGTGTCTTGTGCATATCCACACTAATATTGTGGAGTGTTTTGTGTGAATTTGTTCATTGTACCAATTTTTTTGTAACTGTCTCTTGCAGAAAGATGTTGACCTGTCAAAAGATGACCTGTTGGGAGATATCTTACAGGATCTGCACTCTGAGGTCGGTAGCTTTCCATTTCAAAGATGCTTAGCTTCAGTGTTGATGTATTTTGCTCTACAGTGGCAATGGTATTGAGTGGAGTGTGTCTCACAATTAGTCAAATGGTTCCTGCACACTGTCATTTACACTGAAGCCTTTCAATGTGATTCCATCCCGGGTTGGTTTGTTTCTCGATTAGTCGTGATGACGCATTGTCTGCTCGTCTTTTTATGCTAATGATCTGCTTCTTTATCTCTTGCTGTCTTTGTCCTGTGTAGTGTCGTATGGTATTTCCATATTAAATGTGGCTCACTCTGTCTTTCCAGAAGCCAGCTCTTCTGACTCCTCCACCAGTGGTCACTCTGAAGAAAAAGAAGTCTCTGGGATCACCTATGAATCCCTTCTCCATCAAACCTCAGATGCCAAAGGTATCACCCCACCTAACATTTCTTTTTATCTTCTTGATTTGTTGTTTATTTCTGCATAGACATGAACATTTTATGTAAATCTGTGAAGTCACTGATTTAAAACTCTAAATTAAATAATCTTAATCTATACTACACCTGTGATTGCAGGAATCACCTCCAGCTACGGGGTTAAAGGCCAAAGTGATCCGACCACCACCTCCAGACCCTGCTCCCAGGCCATCAGCCCGTCCTTTTCCCTCCACTTCTGCTCCTCCTGCACAGAAGCAGAGGACCAAAGTGGAGGAGGCAAATGAAGAGGAAGGTGAGGCTGGATCACAGCTCTCTAGGTTTTATTCTGTTTTCTCCTGCCTAGCAACAACACACATTTATCTTTTATGGTGATGTGTTCTCAGTGAATGACGCTCTGGCGTTTGACGGGGTAGACTTTGATGAACCGATGGAGGTCGGCTTTGAGGAGGAGAAGCCTGGAGTGAAAGATGAGCCTGAACCTAAAGCAGCAGCCATGGCTCCAGTTAAAGTTGAGCCCAAAACTGAGCCTCAGGACCCAGTTCTCTTGTGAGTTGTTCATCCACTCAGTTTGCTTGTAGAAGGCTATCCACAGCCTTATGTGTGTGTTGCATGTATGGCTGGCTGCTGCCTCTCTCCTTGCTCTCTCTGGTCTCCCTTCTCCCTTTGCCTGTGCAGCTGCAGCACACCTGAGTGCTGTGAACACTTAGGGAGGCAGGAGAGAACAGCAGTCAGAGCAGAGGCATGAGCACCACAAAGCCACACATCCTCCTCGGACAAACACATGAGGGTTTTTTTGTGCAAACTTTCCTTTCATGATTAACAATGAGTTTTCCTCTTTTCATGCATTTGATTCATTCTCCCCCCATGCATGTTTAGATTGCTGGGTTTTGTTGTTTTAGTTTTGCTGTAGTTGCTGGTAGTCCTATTTTTGCTGTTTTCCTTTCATAGCAGTTATATTTGGTTAAGCTGTTTAGTTAGGGATGGGTTAGCCACGTTCACTACCCCTCTTTTGTTTGTTTTTGCCAGCAGCTACAGCCCCTTTCCTTTCACCATTATTTCTATGCTGATTAGTTGGATTATTCATAAATAAAGCTGTGTTTTTTTTCCCCCTTCACCAACTCACCCGCCGTGTCTGTGTCCTGTTCATATGTTGCCGGTCTCTTTGTTTGTTTGAGCCTAATTTGTTAATCTGTAAAGAGGCCGTAACAGTGTGACATTTTGTCAGTCATAGTAGTGCTTTTGATCAGTTAAGTGTTTGAAGTATTCTGTGTGATGGCTTATGTTGCTTGTATTTGCATACACTGTGCAAAGTTAGCATGAATCACAGTTACAATAGTCAGATTTATTGAAAATGTTCCATGTTTAAATATGCTGTAGCTATCCTTTTAGTTATCCTTTTGTGTCATGAAACGTATCCAGTGTATTCTGTAAAGTCTACTAACATGGGAAGGCTTCATAAATGAGCTTGTGTTTCATTATTTTTGTTACTCTGTTCTTCTACAGGTCCAGCAGAATTGGGAGCTCTTGGGGACAGGAAGAGGAAAGTGCAGTCAGTGAAGCTCCTGCAGATGTCCAGGTCGACTCCAGCCGACTGCCTCTGGTGGAGGGAGCAGACGGGGAGCAGGTTTTCCGCTTTTATTGGCTGGATGCCTTTGAAGACCCATACAGCCAACCAGGTCAGGCATATTTGCACCCACCATGAAAATATAGAAAATACCAATGCATAAGTCCCATATTTTACTAGTCCTGTTTAAGCTTGCAGAGCACATCCTGATGTTTTAATTTATTTGTGACTTAGGTGTGGTGTACCTGTTTGGAAAAGTGTGGATTGAGTCAGCAGAGTCTCATGTGAGCTGCTGCGTCTCTGTCAGGAACATCGAGCGAACCATGTACCTGCTGCCTCGTGAATATGTAAGTCGTGTGTTCTGTCAAGGACCATGTATCGCTTAAGTTTCGATTAAAAAAACAGCACAAATGACACATTTACTACTGCTTTAAATAATGCAAAACACAATGTTTCTTTCTATGAGCAAGTCCAAGTGGAAGATGTTCTCATGTTTAGGATAATCGAGTTATCTGAAAGAAGAATCTTTTTTACTTTGAAATTTCACTTACATTGAAGTGGGTCCAAATGCAGCGGATGTTAATGTGCTCCCATTAGTTTATTATTCCAAAGTCTCAATAACACTTCACTGTCTAATTATGTGTTGTTCTGAATCGTAAAAATAAGATGAAGCTAATGCCATGATTGCAAAGCTTGCATTAAACTTTTTTTTTTCAACAGAATGTACAAAAACCTATCGATACATTGCTGATTTACAGTGTATGTCTTGTAATCAACAGAGAGCAAACCCAAAGACAGGGGAGGTTTCAGACACTCCTGTAGAGATGATGGATGTCTACCAGGAGTTCAACGAGCTCTCTGAGAAGTTTAAGATCATGAAGTTCAAGTCCAAGGTCAGCACCAGCTTTTGTTTATGACTGTATTGCATGAGTATAATTGTCTGACAAGTAACAGTTCACATTGTCGTTTGATTTTTGTCTGTCTTCCTGCAGAAAGTGGAGAAGAACTATGCATTTGAAATTCCTGATGTGCCCAGTCAGTGCGAGTACCTGGAAGTCAGATATTCTGTGAGCAGACACACGCATATACGCTATTCCTAGAATGTCCAGGCCAATGTCTGCTGTGTTGAAGAAACACTGATCTCTTTGGTAAATATTGTCTTTGCAGGCTGAGTTCCCTGCACTACCTGCTGACCTAAAGGGGGCGACCTTCTCCCACGTTTTTGGAACAAACACCTCCAGTCTGGAGCATTTCCTCCTCAGCAGGAAGATTAAAGGCCCTTGCTGGTTGGATATCAAGACACCACGTAAGGAGGATGTCTAGAATTTCTATTACTGATAATGACGCGTGTTTAGTTTAACTTTATGTAAGAAGAATTTTGCAGAAAACAAAACATTTCAGGTTGCAGTGCTGAGAGCCATTGCCTCAGAAATTAGCAGAATTAAATAAAACTATCAGGGCAAATGAAATGAAAATATTTTATTGTACCCTGCACATTCCTGAGAAATTACTCATTCTGACATCTCCACTGTTTATGTCAGAGCTTATTGGCCAGCCGGTCAGCTGGTGTAAGGTGGAGGCTCTCGCTCTGAGGAGTGACCTGGTAACTGTGATCAAAGACCTGCCGCCTCCACCCGTCACTGTCATGTCCATCAGCATCAAGACAGTCCAGAACCCCAAGACGCACCAGAATGAGGTCAGACCCCTGTCAGGTGCACACATGATCAGATAGACTGTTTAGCAGGAATTCTTTTGGACTGTAATAGATGTGCTATTTTATAGGGAGCTCAGACTAAAACACTAAGGGAGCATAGCCTTAATGCAGTAACTTTCCTCTGCAGATTGTGTCCCTTGCTGCACTTATTCACTATGGGTTCCACATGGATAAAGCTCCTCCCCGGCCTCCATACCAAACTCATTTCTGTGGTGAGTTATTTAAATTTGTGTTTTTGCTTTTTTCTTTGGTAGTGCATACATTTTCAAACACATAATCATTTAAATAGACCGGTTGTTTTGTGGAGTAACCCAGAATCATGAAGTAGAACAGCTGGCTGTCATTGTTAGTCTTTATCAAAATGTTCAACAATAGTTAGTATATTTGAGTTTACTTAAGAAGTAAACAAGAATAAAAATGTGTAGAAGCTGATCATGTTTTTGTCTTTTCAGTGGTCAGTAAGCCAGCCGATTGTATCTTCCCTTATGACTTTAAAGAGGCAGTGAGGAAGAAGGTGAGTGTCTGTGGTGATAGATCTCAGCTTTTTTGTGTTGTTTTTAGTACAGAAACAAGAAAAACTTAATCTTCATACTGTCAGAAGTTAGTAATTTAGATTTTTCTTTGAGATTTGCCAATAACTTCTGACAAATGGCAATAGAAAAACTGCATTAACGTGGAACTTAAATTGTTTTACCTTCTTGGTATATTTGTGTCATTTGTAGAAAAAAAACATTTCAGATTAAAGCAGAATGTATGTTAGCAGCAGGACAGTTTATCTCAGTGTGTGAAGACCCTGATGATCTGATTTGCTCCCTTTGCTAGAATGGGAAGGTGGAAATAGCTGGCACAGAGCGGGCGCTGCTCGGCTTCTTCCTGGCTAAGATGCACAAGATCGACCCTGATGTGCTGGTGGTGAGTAAAGAACATTTGGTGTCTTTTGCAACAAGAATTACATTTACAACTTCTGACAAATTCAAATATGCAAGTGAATGTTTTTGTTTCCTCCATTTGATAGTAATTGATTCTTTACATGTTTAAGTTGCCTTCAGACTTGCCTTTCTCGCTCCTGACTCATAGATCTTTGTAAATTGCTCAGATTTTCTTGTCACTAAAAACAACAGCTGTTAGTGACTTTGAAGCAAAGATGAAGCTGCTGTTTTTCTGGGATGAAAAGCCTGCTTTCTTGTTTATTTTCCGTAGGGTCATGACATCTTTGGTTTTGATCTGGAAGTTCTTCTGCAGCGGTTAAACACTTGCAAGGTTCCTCACTGGTCTAAAATTGGTCGCCTCAGGAGGGTCAACATGCCCAAGTTAGGGGTAAGAAAACCAAAGTAAAACGGACATGGAAGTGGTTTATTTTGTTTCAACAACTTAGCACACATCCCTTAACATGTTATGTCTGTTTGTATCTACTTTCGTCTTTGTAGGGTCGTGGTGCTTTTGCAGAGAAGAGTGCAACCTGTGGCCGCCTGGTTTGTGACGTGGAGATCTCAGCTAAGGAGCTGATCCGCTGTAAAAGTTATCATCTGACTGAACTCACAGCACAGGTGCTGAAGACAGAGAGAATCACAGTCCCCCAGGAAGAAATCAAAAATCTCTACAGGTGAATACGTTTAAAGGCTAATTTCACTAAAATAACCAAAAACATGACAGTAGATTCCATCACTCACATCAAATAGTCAAAGATCTGTTGCTGAAAATTTGTACATGTTTTTTGAACATCATTAACGCCTTATTGCTCAAATAAATTAGTGTGAAACATTTATGCATTCTAAAATCTGCTTGTTTTTGTCAGTGACTCTCCTCATCTCCTCTACCTGTTGGAGCTGACGTGGACCGATTCCAAGCTGATCCTCCAGATCATGTGTGAGCTCAACGTGCTGCCGCTCGCCCTGCAGATCACCAACATCGCTGGCAATGTCATGGTAAAAGAAAACAACGCCGCTGTTTCATTTAACATCAGTTAAAGTTGCTATTCTGGAGACAGATTGTTGATGTTTAACCAGTTGGTAAATTTAGATTTCCTCATTTTGTGTCCCTGTTGCTTCCACTGTCCTCTTTCCCTGTCTTTCCCCATTTACAGAACCAGGGCTCTCTGAAAATGCCAGATTATTTTTGCCAGCATATATACAAATCAGAGAGCTGGCAGACCATAGGGAGCGAGAGTATATTGCATTAGAATCTCTACCTTTAACACCCACATTATTATTATTTCTCAGCTCAAACAGAAAACGGTTGGCTTATGTTGTCGTCATAAAATTTGCATTTATTTGTATTGAAATAACTGACATCTTTAAGATGCATTAGCCTGAACTTGACTCTGGAGAACATTTCTGAAAATCAAGAATGTCTGCTCAACAACATTTGGAAAACAACACATTTCAAACCCACATGACAAAACTGGCAGGAATGGACAAGAGCAGCCACTCTCTCACTTATTGTTCAGTCAGACTACAAATTGTGAAAACTGATGTCAGAAACAAAACATCTTGCAGGCAGAGTTAAAGCTTTAAATCCTAAAAGCCTTTAACAGGGCTCAGAGCCAGTTGTGTTCCATTCAACCGGTGTGTTTCAGGGACAAAAGAGCCACAGAAAATATAAACGGCAAAGCAGCAGGTCACCTTGAGTAGTTGTGGAAAACCTAAAAACACAAACGTTACACTTCATTTGGAATAATATTCTGAAAAGACAGTCACTTTCAAGCTTTGACAGAGGTCTGGTCAGTTGGTTGCTCTTTTTCAGTTCTTTTTTCTGTTGCTTTTCTGCCTCCATCGGCTGATTTCTCTCTGCCTCTTCCCTGCAGTCTCGTACTCTGATGGGCGGCCGCTCTGAGAGGAATGAGTTCCTGTTGCTTCATGCCTTCCACGACAAAAACTACATCGTCCCTGACAAACCCTCCTTCAAAAAGACTCAGCAGGAGATGGTAAAGAATGCACGTGTTTTTTAAAAAAAATCCCTTTTCCCCTATAATCAGTCATTTGACTTGAAGCCCCTGATTTGCTTGTTTGTTCCAGGTTGAGGGAGAGGATGATGTGGATGCAGGGAAAGGCAAGAGGAAGAAGAAGGCAGCTTATGCCGGAGGTCTGGTGCTGGATCCAAAAGTTGGTAAGTACCGTCTGCTTCTGAAATGTTTCTTTGCATCTGTGTTTTCTTCTTACTTTATAACCTTCGTCTCTCTCTCTCTCTCCATTTAGGTTTCTATGATAAGTTTGTGCTGCTGCTTGACTTCAACAGCCTGTATCCCTCAATCATTCAAGAGTTCAACATCTGCTTCACCACAGTGCAAAGGGAGGCTCACAACTCGCAGAAGAAGAGTGAGGTGTGTGCGTCATTTTAACAAAAAAATGTTCTTCTTCTTTGTATGCATTTGTTCTCATTGTTTAACTCCACATAAGGGGTGTCAGCATTTTATGAGATTGATGCATGTTTTAGTCTTGCAGCCAAATATGGTGTGCATCATTTATTCATTCTCAAAGGAGACCTCTAAAGCTGTCTGTTCTGGCCGGATACCATCTATAAGTTGAATGTCAAATGTACAAAAATGTAAAGTGTCTCAATATCCAGAATTGGAGAAAAGTTTCACACGTCTAAATCTTGTTCCCATGGTAACAGGAGAATGAAGCGGAGGAGATTCCTGAGATTCCAGATTCCAGTCTGGAAATGGGAATCCTGCCCAAGGAAATCAGGAAGCTGGTCGAACGGCGTAAGCAGGTCAAGCAGCTGATGAAACAGCAGGATATCAACCCGGATCTCTACCTGCAGGTACATTCATTCACACTATTGGTGCGTACAGACACAAGTCCAACGAAACACACAGATTGTAGATAATGTATAGTTTTTGTGTGCTCAGAATAGCTACACACAATGACCATGCCCATTTTCACAGCCATGAAAATGCACCTAGACCAAAGTTATTTTCTGTTTTTCAGTTGGTAAACAGTAACGCCTACCTTGTATTTTCGTACTGTGAGGTTATTATATCTTATTATATCTCTCTTGAGAATTATTAATTGCAAAGATGGTTTATAATGTTGAAAGTCCTTAAAATCATTTGTCAAACCCTGTCCCCTTCCAGGCTTGAAAGGGAGCGTTAGATGAGCTCTATAATGGATTCTGTTGCTGAAATTGCCTGAAATACCACAAAACAAATTTGACTAGCATTGCAATTAAATTTTTGCTATTGATTAAATCATTTTAAATGCCAAATGTATGATAGTTTGAGCCCCACAAATGTGAGAATTTGGTACTTATCTCTGTTTTCTATTATCGTAAGCTGACATTTAAAACTGAGAATACAGAATTTTTTGCTTGCTTGGTCGGTGCTTCTCTGCTGTCTGAATAAAATGACTATTTTATTTACTGTTGGGACAACATCTGATGTATCACATTTATGTTAGGATTTTTTGGAAATATGACTGTGAGAAGTGCAAGTGCCTTTTATTTGTTTGGCGTAATTTGAGTGTTTTTTGTCCTTCAGTATGACATTCGTCAGAAGGCTCTGAAGCTGACTGCTAACAGTATGTACGGATGCCTGGGATTCAGCTACAGCCGCTTCTATGCCAAGCCTCTTGCTGCGCTGGTCACACACAAGGGAAGAGAGGTGAGTCACACATTCACATTGTACATAAATACATTTCTGACACTGTAGTTTTTATGGACAGTGAAAGTTTTAATTGTGGAACCTCTGATGTAAAATACAGATCCTGATAAACAAATCTAAACACGTACGGTTAAACATCATTGATATCTATATTCATGTCCACACAAAACAAACAAGGGGGCATGCAGAGACAAAACACATTCAGACCGATAAAATACTAATTTTGGTATATTTTATTTTTAAGTCTTACTGATGAAACTGGAGTTGAAAAGTAAAGCTCCCATTTCCATCCACAAGAGGGCACTGCTACATCATATTCCACATTGCTCACCATCCCTTTCTCTATTTTCTTTCTGACTTTTTCATCTTCTTTTTCTTTTTGGCTTCATCCTGTGTCACATTTATTATTCATTCCCTCAACAAATGTCTTTCTTTTCCCCTCACCCTTGTGCCCTTCTCCATTCTAAATACGATTATTCTTTCAAGTTCATTTTGTCAGACCTGTTTTAGTCTCTGTGATATCAATAGCTCTATGTAAGTATTTTCCAATAACAAAGTCCTCCAGGCACACACATGAAAGTCATGCTCTCTCCATGTAAAATCTGGCTGTGTGGTGGCTTCTTTCTCTACACAGAATCGAAGCGACATGGGCGTGTACGCTCAATAAATTGGTGCAAAGCAGCATGTGTACTGCATGACATAAACGGCTAAAGCCGGTATTGTAGCTGAACACCACACATGCACACACATGCACACAACACACTCTCCCACTATGTCAGTGGTAGTACTCATGTTCATTTAATGAGCTCTAACAGTACAAGTCCTCAGCAGAGGCATCAGGCTTTGCCTCAGGGGAGTCCTTCATTAAGATCCCCTTACACACTCATTGTGTTCCCTAATAGAGGGCAGGGCAGTAACTCACTGTGCGTGTTTGTTATTTTGTCAGTCCGTTTGTGCCTCCAGTCATGCTCGTTGTTCGGCTGACAGAGCTACATTGTTAAAGTTGTGTATTTGATTCCCTGGTGCAGGTGGGAGTTTCTTTCCCTCCACACTTACTGCTTCTATCTAGTAGCTTGTATCTGTCAACAGCCAGAGGTGGTGGGTTCATTACATTTTACCTCCTGCTTGCTTCACTTCAACCATGAAGCATCATCAGTCTCAGACAAGAAGTAGGCTACATTTCTGTTACTTAAAATGGAAACTACAAGTTACACTGCTCAATAATTTTATAGATTACTGAAGTCTACATTCTTAGTTTTAAAGGCCTTATTTTAATCAAATGAAATTCATTACAGAAGGGCTGCAGCTGACAGATATTTCCATTATCACCTTATCTACACATTTCTTTTTAGAAGTAACTAACAGTCTTAATGCTAAAGATAGCTCTGATGTATGATGCAGAAATCTAAATTAATTTTTACAAAATGACCTACTGTTCAACTCAAAATGATTCAAATTTGAAATTTTGATTTACATTAACTTTACATTTGATCAATAGATTTGCTCTGGCTGGACACAAGCAAGTAGTAAAAGATGGTATTATGTTGTGTTAAAGATGCTACTGAGAAATTTGAACCATTTGGTTTTTTTTATTATTTTAGACTGTTTCTAAAAATGCTGTCCAAAATGATTCATGAAGTTGTTGCACATTTTTGACACAGTGCAAGCTTCTATCATATTCCAACTGGTCCTAATAATTTATATCATGTTCTCAGGCATTAGAATTTGCTGTAATTTCAGAATAGTTTTTTAGTCAGTTACTAGTCAATTGCAAGTCGTGGATAAAACCAAAGAGCTAAGTGAGCTTGTTATTAAGGTTCATCGTTGAGACAGAGCTGCATTTTGTGGCTGCTTGCAAGATGGGGAAAGGCTATAAAGAAAGGTCCAAGAGTTTTAAAGAGCCAGTGGCCACAGTACAGAGTATAATCACAAATAAGAGGTTTCATGCTGTAAAAAGCGAGTTTGGTAGGAGCCAGAAGTGATCAGTGCTGGCAAGAATGGTAGTACGAGATGCCAAGAAGAATCCAAGAATCACCACCATCCTGGTGAATCTGAGCATGTCTGGTTCCAACAATTCAAGAAGGACACCTAGGAGGACACACTAAAGGTTAACTAATTTTGGAAAAAGCTTACCCAAACAAAAAAGAAAGCTTTTGGTCATCATGTGTAAGTTTGGATAAGATGAAAAGGAAGTTGTTTGGACACTGGGATGTGACATTTATTTGGTGAAAGAAGGGAAAAGCCAGTGTCAAACATGGTGGTGGGAATGCAATGCTTTAGCAGTGTTCTTCAGTCATTGAGTCAGGCAGCATTGAAAGACCAGCCAGAGAAAAGAGGACTGTATCAAAGTTCTGGAAGAAAACATGAGGCAGTTTGCGGAACAATATGGTCATGGACAGTATTGGGCCTTCCCACAAGGCAGTGGTCCAAAAACTACACCCAATTTGATCAAGAAATGGTACACTGAAAACATGAACATTTAGCATGACTGTGGCCCAGCAGACCTGAATCTGTGGAAGGACCCAAAGATCAGAGGGATGCAAGGATGCTTTCCAACGTCAAAAACCTGGATATTATTGGAAGAGGACTGGTCCAGGATGTCAGTGGAGGCATGCAAAAAAGCTGATTACTCTGCCAAATAACGTGGCAGAGTTATGTGTCGATTGATATATGTTTGTCTGTTAATGGTTGTCTGCATGCAGCATTACTCAAAAACAAACTCACGGATTTGAATGAAATTTTTAGGGAAGGTCAGAAATGCATTATTTCTATAGTTGTCATTAGATTTTTGCAGTGATGCGGCTTATAGTCTGGATCCATGGATTTATGAAGGATTTCTGTGTGACTACGAGATAGCGGCATGGCGTCCCTGTAACTATGACAAGTGAACACTACGTCAGCTGCCTGCTGGCGATCATGTGATTGCGATCCTACTACAAATCCACCACTATGGTCTTATCGGGACATATTCGTTGGTAATCATACAGGGAACAACTGATTAAATTGTGGGGATGTTTCTGAGTCCCATCAGTTCCCACTGCCCGCTACATATTTAGGTCATGTGATTCAGTACACATGCTTAAAACATGCCTGTGCTCAGCGCAAGGTCATTTCTTTTGTGGGTACGTCTTTATGCAATGGCCACTTTCTATGTTGCCCTGATTTTTGCCACAATTTTTTTTTTCAAAATGTCAGTTGTTGGGAATGATTGAGCAGCCTTTGCAGAGTACGGCGTTGAGTGCTTTTCTTGTAATAATTACTAATTACAATAAATAGTAATTATAAGAACTGTTTGGTTGTGGCAATGAAAGGCTTTGCCATTGGTTATTGTAAGAATAAATCACTTGGACATGGAATCTTTGGTACCATTTTTCTCACTTCTTTTAGTAAGTTGCAACCAATATACACCAATGAGTCAGAAATTGAGCATAAATTCAGTTTCAGTATAGATATGAATAATTTCTAGGTTAACTGAAAATATGTCCCCTAAAATACATCAATGAATAGTTGCATTAAAGTGTTTCTAAAAAGTCAGTTTTTCGGTTGGGTTGAGTCTGATACATGACTACATATGCTAAACAACTGCCTCGATAGGTGAACATAAGAGTATCACTCGACAACTAAACACCTCTACGTTTAAGTGTTATAGGTGGCAGAGTGTTCATATGGGACTGCATGAATGCATGATGTGTTGGGGAGGTGACATTTATGGCGAGATCTATGAATACAAGTTTACATACCCGAATACTGAGTGAAAAGATTATTGAAGTTCTCCAGACGCTTGGCAGGAGAGAAGTTTTCCAGCGTGACACTGATCCCAAACACACTCCAACAATCAGTGTGGTTGAAATGTGCAGAACAGTTTGTGTTAACTAGTCTGTACTCACTGACATAAAGAGAATGAACAAAATAACAAAAACACAAGTCAGTATAACTGAACATGGATGAACAGGAGATCAAACTGCAGCCTTCAGAATGACCATAAATTGAATCCACACTTCTCTGAGACAGCTGTAGCAGAAATACGACAAGAGCACTTATTACAGCATTACTGTAATAGACTGCATGAGTTTTACGTAGGTGTACCTAATAAACTGCCAGCTGAGTGTATATTCTGATGGAGGTAGTTGGGTGTCAGATACTTAAAGCGTCTTTTAACTCTTGCTGATGGCCCGCTTTGCCTCCAGTGTTTTCTCAACCTTCTTAAGTTACCCCAGTGTGCTGAGGGAACGATAAACAAATTGGATTGTGTTCTATTAGGACTTAACTGCATTAGTGCCTTACACACAGCGAGGAGTGATATGACACATTGGAGAGACGAGCGTCAAAAGGTCAACAGTGCTGAGCACACAACATGTATCTCAGTTTGCTGATGTAGCAGGAGATCCTACGCCGTACCATCTTAGTGTTTTGTTTACTTTGTATCTATGATCCTAGACACAACTCTATTTATACTGCAGATTGTGTGCTTCGGGAGAATTTGGCATCAGCACAACACAGGGAGTCCCACTGTAAATAAGAAGGCATGTTGTCGCAGATAATTTAGTGCTGCTGGAAATCTACTTTCTGACATTTGTACTTGTTTGAAATGTTGTTCGAAATGCTGAAGAAGACACTCGAGTTAAAATTTGCGTTTCATGTGAATGAAAGATGGTGATTCTGCCAAATATCAAACCATATTTTGTAGTTAACTTGTAGGTAGGTTTTGCTTATTTAACTAAACGTTGGGTGGTGGTGTTTCTAGTACCTGAGCTGTCATTAACCGTGTTCACACTGACTGATCAAGACAATGTAGCAGAAAGCGGTAGTTGTATTAATACAAATTGAGCATTTTTACTGGATTTGTATGGAGCCCTAAAGTTCAAAGACTGTAAGCCAAGTAGTTCTTGGTAGTTTCCAACTGCAGCGAGCCAGAAAAGCCAGCTGGCATTTATAGCAGGGTTTCTAGTGTATTTGTGGGTATTGCCGTTTGCACTCCCGCCCCCATTTTAATCGTCACATTTGCACTCTACTCTCATCTCATGATTTAGGAGGCTTTTTATTTTTATAATTGTAACATGTACACTGATCACTGCTCTTTCCGCAGTGTAAATCCACCCTCCCGCCCCTCTGTGCGTTTCCTACATCTGTTTGGCCGAGTGTCCGGACTGAATGTGCATGTGTTCTCTGTATTTATTGATTGGCCTCGCTCTCATCTTTCTCTCACTCTCATTTTAAATTGAGGCCTAGCCCCCCTGTGGCAGGACGGGTCAGGCCGGGGGCCACAGTGGTTTCTCAGCCCTGGGAGGGTTCAGATGAGGGGGATTAGAGGGAGTTGACAGACCCTTGGCTGCGGCTCTTCCGATCAAATTTGCCAACTTAAGAGGGGAAAGCCCCCACTTATCTCCCATCCTGACTCTTGTGTTTGTTGCTTGTGGGTGTCTTCTGACTATCTGTCTGTAGATGTGATGGTGTGTGTGTGTTAATATCCGCCTGTGTGTGTGCGCACAAGTGCTACTGGCCGAACTCTGCCCTTTGTCGGGGGACCATTTGTTGTGGCCCTGCTCTGTCCTGGTATGTGTGGGTATTAAGGGAGGGATGATGGGTATTAAGAGGAAGGTGAAGGTTTAGGATTACACAGGCGAGGGTCCACCACAGATTGATGTCCCCCTCAACCCCTCAGCGTTATTTCGGGTTCTTTTGTATGTTCGCCAGAGAACAGTTGGGTGCAGAGAAACGGACACATGAAGCGGACAACTTACACGCATGCGGTTATAATAGGCTGATAAATGCATTTGTCACACCGCAACGACTTTTATTGTCCACTAACCACTGGTTGGGGTATCTTTTGAATTCATCTGACACTTCCACTTGACAACTGAGGGGAATTAAACATTGAGAAAGAGAGAATTTCTGCAAACCTGCTAACAGACTAGGGATCAGTTACAGACAAACCTACAGGATTTGGCTGCTTGCTTGTGTGAATTTCTTATGCTGGTGTTAACGCTGCTATTCATTGCAAACAGGACGGCGTCTGCTATACCTGGACATTGTTCACCTTTCTCTTTTCTGGTCTTTAAATGCTAGTAAGAATTTAAAATGAATCAGAAGTTGTGTTTTTTGGTTTTCTCGGTTCTTTAGTTTTGCCATCTTCTCTTTCCTCTGAACGCTAACTGTGTGTGTGAGTGTGTTTATGTCCTCTTAATCGAGTGATGTTAACAGCACAGGCCGGTGGAAGCTGCTGATTGTTGCGGATCGCAGATTGGTTTGACCTTTGACCGTTTTGCCAGCAAATCTGACAACCATTAGCAGGTGTGTGTGCGTCTCAGGATGGAGGATGACTCCTGAGAGCCGTTCTGCTGTAATTGAGTCTCTGTCCTTGTGTTTAAAAACAGCCTGACAGGAGCTCGTAGTTGACATTATTGGATGGCATGCAGAGTGAAGGATGGAAGCAGGCTTGTGTAACAGAGCTGAGGGTGCAGAGAGGTTAAAGTGTGGTTTAGGTTAAACCCCTGTATGTACATATGTGTAAGGGTGCATGCGGCTGTAATGAAGTCTAAGTAAATATTGTTGCCCCCCGCGTCCCTCATTCTGCTTCTGTGTCATTCCTCTTCTCTCAGGAATCACAAATCATTTCCTAGAATTAGACAGAGGAATACCTAAACCCCCCTATCATGTCTCATGAGCGTCTGTCAGACTGTGTGCTGTGATGTTATGAGTAAATATTGTTGCCCTCATTTCTTTCATTCAGGCTCTCAATCGCTGCTGCTGTCTCGGAATTACAGGGGTCATTTTTACATTTCCCTGAATTAGATGTAAGAATACATACGTGTGTGTGTGTGTGTGTGTGTGTGTGTGTGTGTGTTGTACTTGCTACATGGTGAGTACCATTTTCTGCATTTAACTATCAAAGTGAGGACATTTTTACAAAGTGAGGACATTTTGGCCGGTCCTCACTTTGAAACAGCCATGTTTGAGGGTGAAGACTAGTTTTTAGAGAACAGGTATGAATTGAGGTTTGGTTAGGGTAAGGATTAAGTTTAGGCAATCAGTTGTGATAGTTAAGGTTAGGGTAAGGCTCGAGGAAATGCATTACGCCTATGGATGTCCTCACTAAGATAGAAGTACAAACATGTATGTGTGTGTGTGTGTGTAGATGGATGTGTGCATGCTCGTGCCAGGGGAAATGAGGGCTGCGATGTTTCCATGGTCCTGTAGTCCCCTTAAAGAGCTGGCTTTACTCCTGATATGAGTGGACTTAACAAATAGTCACATGGGAGCAGCGCTGCTATTTTGGCTGCGTTGGCTTGTCTGTGGGGGCTGTCAGTGGACAGGACAAGATTTCAGAATTTAAACAGCGACTTTAGTAACACCTACTAATGAGGCCATGTGAGACCGAGCTAATGGCAGGGATTATCATTGATAATGGATTGATCTGACATCTGGTGTCTCTATCAGCGTCACCGATAGAGTTGCAAATGAGTGGATAATTAGTAAATGGTTTTAACTCACTTGGCAGGAGCTGACTTATATGGTCAGCTTTAATAAATAAATAAAAAAGTTTCCCGACCCTCTAATCTTTATTTTATTTTTTAAATGCATTGTGGGGATGATGCAGGCATCTCCAACATGACACAATAGAGGTGTAGATGTCATTTATTATAATGCATTTGTAGTTTTACAGCAATCACCATTTTAATGACTCATGATTTATCAAGTAAGAAGAATATTTTTCAGACAAATTTTTACACAATATTAGGCAGGTGGATTTAATACTGTGTGTACCTTTGCTTGCATGTTATGAGAGAGACGGACTATTTGAAGCACTGCTGTTAAATATATACGTATAAATATTTGATCATTTTAAGTTGTAACTGTTCATTTATTATTGATATCTGATTTAAATGCTTAGTTAACTCTTGACTTTTTGACGCGCAGAGTTGTAACTTGAATGAACTGAGCATGACTGAGTTATGTCGGTGTCATATTTAAGGTGGAGTTCAGAATAGGTTTATGAGAACTATATCATTGTGTGACATTAAAGCTGATGAATGACAAAGGTAATTTCATCTTTCTAAATCATAGGTTGCCTTCTGTTCCAAATATCACCGCTTAAAGAGCCCTGTTGGCTGTCTACACATATATTAGTTATTTGTTTGATAGCATGTTAAAAATGCATCTGTGACTGCGTTGCCTGTCCAGTGACATGCCAGGAGGTGTCCTTTCCAGCTATTAAAGTACCATATTTTAATTGAGCAGACAACAGGAGGATTGCTGTCATTGTCGAGTTATTTTCAATCAGCGCCGGCGTTTGTGATCTCCACCGGTTGTATTAAATCAGACACAGCTTTACAACAGGTTGACCTTCCCAGCAGTAAACATGAGAACACAGCTATGGCATCTGCCAGGACAGGTGTGTGTGTATATGTGTGTGTGTGTGTGTTGCACTCATGCATTCTTGCATGCAACTGAAATCATTTTAGTGAAAGGATTTCCATTCTCTGTGGGTGTGTGTGGAGGTTTGAGCACATGAGGCTTCATGGTAGTGGGAGAGCGACTATAAATCTTTTATACATCTTTGTGTGTGAGGTTTCGTTGGTGAAGGAGTTTGAAGATGTGTGTACATGCGCGCATGCTGAAGCTGATTGTGTGTGCGTGTTGTGCGTACGTCGCCCCCCCAGCTCTGACAGTGGTGTGTTCCTCCACAGGTGCTATTTCAGTCGGCCGACTGTCATCCCAAAATGCTTTTCAGCTGAGTGCTTTTCAAAACAATCGTCACTGGTGCCCCAGGCTCTTTTTACAAGGGCCCTCTGCCACACTGAGGTTTAACATGCCGCTTCTGATCTGCTGATCAGCACAGGGGTGTGTGGTATATATGTCTATTTATATATGAATAGGCATATGTGTGTGTGCGCATATATAGGGTTCAAAGTGGAATAATGACAGGCGCACCTGAAATGCCATTTTGATGAACATGTGCTTCGTTCATGTGCTTTGTCTGCTTATCTGTTGTCTTTATTACTGCCTTTCAATCTACAAACTACTCATCACTCCACCAAGCAGCCTGGTTAGGAACAATATTCTTATTAAAATGACAATCTTATGAAGAACGACAGATGTTTTTTTATGAGGAGGAGGAAATGGATTCAAATAAACAACACAAGAGAGTGACATGACAACAAGACGTGTAAATCCCTAATAGATAAGGCCACTGAAAAGCTGGGCAACAGCTGGGAAAAGGCGGATATCACAACAAGGCTGAACCACTCATCAATTAGCATGACAGGGTGCAATAACACGCAGCTAATGGGTACAGCTCGTGTGCAGGCACACAGGTGCACATGCAAAGACATGAGCCAGTGTTAAAAGCACTAAATGAAAAGGGAATTACAAGCTATGAAAAGTCAAGTCAGACAGTGGGAAAGTGCAGCTTTCACAGTGAGATATTAGGACAAAAAAAGTGTGAAAATGGCTTTTTAAAAATAACAAACCTCAAAATCCATTGCCCCTTTCCCAGCCTAATCCGTTCTGAAAATCCTGATTTTGTATGTAGGTTTGTCCAACTGCGCAAGTCAACTGGGTATGATTTGTTTTGTCTGATGGACTCGTGCTCCTGTCTCTCGGTCACTTGGTGTCACATTCGAGTGTTACAGACTGTGGTTGTACCGCTTAAGCGAACCACGTCTCCTGGTGCCCTAAAGTCTGCATCCTCAAGGCAGATTTGTTGGGTACGTTAGCTTTTAATTGACAGCCAAAGAAAACATGTCACCTGTAAGCTGCATGCATCAGTGTTGAAATGCTGCAGGAAAAGGAGAAATCTCCACAGCACTCGCACACAAACCAGACCTGATGCATCTGAAAAGACCACAGCTACAGACTGCAGTTTCTTGAATTCTCTTAAGCCTTTTAAACTGTAGATTGCTATCATAAAATTGTAAGACATAATGCACAGTTTACATCTGAGGATGCTTTACACCTGACCTGAGTTTGATCGATTTGGAGATCATGATACAAGATGTCTGTGTAATGAGATGGTGTGATCATGGACAGGATCTGAACTAAAAGGAAAGTTTGTCATTTTTTTATTTTAAATGTACAAGACTTCAAGTGTGATTGCCCCTTAATTGTTTGTGCCTTTCTCTATGCACTTTATGACAAAGTTAATGGTTTGCTTATTTTGCAGCGTTTTCATAGTGTGTAGCCTCCGTGCAGGGGTTGCTGCCATTAGTCTGCATAATCAATAATGTCGATGCTAAAAGTGCATTGACATCAGTGTCTGAAACTGACATGCTGATTTTTCCTTTGGTGGTTATATGTTAAGTATCATATTGCAAATGCAGCGTTATGATTTTAGATGATCACAAAACAAGAAGGAGTTCTCCTTCCTTGTGCAGTGTTTCAGTGACGCATCACAGTAGCTCAGTGCACAATCACCTAAAGAAAAAATGTATCTACTGTTCAGCTCGGCGCCACGTTACATCTGTTTGCTTTTCTCCTTCTCTCTGTGCTCACATATGCTGTATTTTAATACAGCTGAATTCCAAACTAAGCTCTTCTTAGTTGTTTATTCTTATGTTTCAATTGTGAGACAAAGGAACAACCATGACAAACTCACCATACATGAAATGACTGCAACGGCTGTGACTTTTCAAAGAAATAAAAGCCACAAGAGAAGTCAGAGGACATTACATAATAAGAACTAAAAGATTTATTTTAGCTCATCTATGCTTGTAGAATATCGACTGTATTCACAATATGCTGTTTAATCTACAGGTTGAACTTCTTGAAGTTCTTTTGGAATTGCACTACTGGCCTAAATAAGCAGCCTGTATTTTTTTTAAAACCATGGTAGAGTTGACAGTTTAATCCTACAGTTTAGGGTTATCAATATTAAATGAACTTAAACGAAAGGGTCATTTTCTTTTGAAGGAAAGTTTGTCATTTAGACTATTTTACTGACTTTTACTAATCTGTAAAATAGTCAATAGAATAATTACAGCCATACTCTTGCAAGCTCTCCTGCCTCAGTCTTATAGCAATTACCTGGTTATAGCTCTTTCAGAAATAAGCAGCAAGATTACTTCCAAACACCCGATGCAGGAAATGCATAACTCCGGTCCAGAACGTCACCAGCTCCCCGTTCGGTCCAGAATTCAGAGTAATTTGTAGTAATTGTAGATCACTTTTAAATAAATCACTGCACGTTCTGGCTTCACTCTACATCTCTGAGCCTTTTATTACCGTATTCTGCACCTCATCTCCTGAAATCTGAGAATCATTTGCTGTTAACAGACCAGTGGTCCAAGCCAGAACAGTCAGAACAGCTCAGTCAGTTCCTCGGTACAAAAAGCTTTTAAAACCCACCTGTACGGACAAGCAGTCGAATAGCATTTTATTCCTTTTCCAGTGCTCTGGTTGTTACCTTTTAAAGCTGCACTGCCATTACTAATGTTTTCTTTTAATATTTAAGTAATGCTTTGTGTATTTTAATGTTTTGTAAAGGAAACTCCAGTTTTGAAAGGTGATTTAGAAATACAGTTTACCATTATATTATGTTGGTTTTAATGTTCCATCATTATTGTTTAAAGAAACATGATAAGCAGCAGTTAAAGTCGGTGTGTGTGCATTGGGTAGAATGTATTCCAACAAATGTGAAACATACCTTCTTATTTGACCTTTGAACTCCCCTGGACTGCTCACCGCTCAAAGGATGCAAACTGACATCCGAGCCGTCACCTGTATTGTGGCATAAAGAGGAAGAATGAGGTGGGACAGGGATTAGGAATGTTAAAAAATTCAGTCTGTTCTGCTCACAAATCTTCTGTCCTGATCCTTCGCTCTGCGGGAGCACTTGTCAGCTGCTCAATTACTGTCCGGTCTAATTATACTGTATTAACACCAAAGAGGCGAGACGGGAGAGAGGCAGGAACATGGGAAAACTGAGTGACGTTTTACGGTGTGAGGGGGAAAAGAGGGACATAGTAATTGGAAGATTTTAACAGATTTTATAAATTTACTGAGTGGAGAAAAGGCAAAATAAGACGAGCGGGGTAGATTTGGCGTGACAGGGTGTAGATATTAAGTAATTAAAACCCAATGCGTAGTCTGAAAAGTTGTACATATCAAAAAGATAATATTTGTCTGGGAGGTTGAGTATAGAGAATAAAATGCTGCTTTTATTTTATTCTTTTATTGTGGTTAATGTGAAAAACAGGGGTACAGATTAGGCCTAGTTGCTTTTCTAAGTGAAATTGTTCAATGTTGTGATCGCATTAAATAATACGAGTCCCCTGTGAAGTTTTTCAGTTGTTTGACCCAGAATGAGCGGCACGCATGGTGGTGACGAGTGCAGTCATCATGGTGAAGACGTATACACACACACACACTCTTTCTACCCCCCGGGGATGTGTGTTTGCATTGGTCTGTATAGTATGCATATGTTAGCATGCGTTTAAAGATGAGCGCACAGACACACTTGACATGAGTTGCACACATTCCACTGTCATGGTCAAACGACTTGTCTTTCACACGGCTCATTCCTTAAAGCAGTCCGTCCTGCTGGAACTGACAGCATATGGAAAACCCGTCTAAATGAGTCCACACATCAATTACATCAACGCATTCTCGCCTCGCTCGGCTCCCTCTCTCGCCTCACTTTGCTTTTGCGCCGTCTCTCTTTCCCACATCTCTCCATTCATCACTTCTCTGTCCTTTCTTTTCATCTGTCCTCTGATCATTCCTGCTTCTGCTTCTGTCTCGTGCCTCTTGAAGTGTTGCGGAAGAGCTCAGAGCTGAAAAGAAGTTAAATTTTAACAGATTTGCCAGTAGGATAACACACGCCATGTATAGAAATTCATCAACACAGATTTTGTCACACTGTTTAGGCAGAGGACTGCACAGTGGTGTAGTGGTTAGCACTTTCACCTTGCAGCAAGAAGATCCTCGGTTCAAATCCCGGTGTGGACCTGGGATCTTTCTGCATGGAGTTTGCATGTTCTCCCTGTGCATGCGTGGGTTTTCTCCGGGATATTCCGGCTTCCTCCCGCAGTCCAAAAATATGCTGAGGTTAATTGGTGACTCTAAATTGTCGGTGTGAGTGTGATTGTTTGTCTGTATATGTAGCCCTATGACAGACTGGCGACCTGTCCAGGGTGTCCCCTGCCTTCGCCCGAGTCAGCTGGGATAGGCTCCAGCACCCCTGTGACCCTAGTGAGGATAAAGCGGTGTATGGAGAATGGATGGATGGATGTTTATGCAGACTTTACTATGGCAGCAGACTGCACTGGTAGTGGGTGTTGTGTCAGGGAGCAATAAGAGGACGACATACAATCTATGAGGTCTGTTTCTGTTTTTTTAAACATTGAAACATTGCAAAGTGGGTTTTTACAGCTTCCTCATTTTTTGTGCTGGGTTACAGAAAAAATGTTGAAACAAGTTGAGCTTTCTTGGTTTATACACCCTTTTTTGTTAAAGTCCTCATCTTCATGTGAATGAGATATTATTCCCATTCAAATGAATGAGAGAACTGTTTGTGTTTTCAGCAGTATTATTGTCTATTTGAGCACAACCAGGATGTTGTAGGTTTTCTGGGTGATGTTTCAAATCGGAGTAGAAAATATATTTTGAGGCAATCAGTGGCTTAAAGGGATTTTTGCGTCAAAACGATCAAATACTTTCCTGGATTAGCCTGGATTAGCATTCCTATTTGGCTGTTTATCTTTAAAGTGACAGTATGGGGGCTCATACAGACTACTAGATCTAGATTTAACTTGATTTTCAAAGCATAAAACTCTGCAGCTCACTCTAAAGCCAATCCTCCCATGTCCGTTCAGGTTTGGCCTCTTGCTTTATTGAAACATTTTAGCATTTACTGCCATTTTTCCGCTGCTCTTTGTCAACCTTGCAACTTGAATCACTACCAGCGTCCAACTATCTAATGGTATGAGTATGCAGGTACATAGTTAGTTCAGCAGGAAGGTCATTCAGTCATTTTAGGCATTTGAATGCAGGTCTGACTTGGTAGCACACTTTTTCTTTTGATTGTATGAGTACTTGATTTTTAACCAATACGGCCAAAAAAAATTCTGTAATATGTTACATGCTCCGCTAAAAGCTTCTCAATCGCTGAAATTGATAGAATGTGTTATAATGATATAATAGCACACATACAATCATAGAAGACAGACATTTTAATGCAAGTAAAAGGTCTTAGAACAACCTGGGTGTTTGCTAGAGAAGGGGCTTCTGGTTGCATCACAATTGCTCACTTTATGTGCAGGTAGAATTTGAGTTTACCCTTGTTGTTCTATTTCTAGTTTATTCTGTATCTAAAATCACTAGTCCTTTAAAAACTTTTCACTTAAGAAAAAACCCTGTTGAAACTGTGCTGCTTCGTGTTTTTTTTATTTCCAATGATTTAGATCCACTCTGCCATTTTTTGCCACAATTTCACCTTTGTGAAGTGCTGCCCAGCTGTTTACAGATAGCAGAGCGCCTTAGACATTTACTGTACTATATCTGAGACCTTTTGTTAGTCGGTGGCTTTATTTGAGACTTCAATTCAGTGTCAAAAATATTTTTAAATGCATAGAATTTTTTTTATAAGGCCATAAGTAAATTTGACTTCTGTATGACAGAATAAGCATGTATCTACTTTTGGGTCAGTCCTAAGATTATATTTAAAATCTCTTCAGTTAATATACCTTCAAGTTGTTCTTGTGTGGTCAATAAACTACTGTACACTCACAACATGCAGCTGTGATTCCTATGAGAAACAAAACTGCAATTACTGATTTGAAGACTTTTACATAACTTTTGCTTTTATTTTTGAAAATGTCTTAAGCTAGACTTGTTGTCAAGAATGATTACAGTAGAGTTGGTTTACACCTGTACGCACAATCTGAGTCGACATTAAGGCTAATTTTCATCTTCCTCTTTTCCCACTTTTTTTTCCTGTCCTAACGGGCAGGAGACAGCCTCGTCATTTCGTCTGCATTAAAGCTTAACATCACAATTCACCGCATTTGTGCTTAAGCCAAGATTTGGGTGTGTGGTTGCGAGTGTGTGTGTGTGTGTGTGTTTGTGGTGAGACCTTGACCTTGACTGCAGTCCCTAATGGAGGAGGCTGTTCTGTGAATGACTCGAACTCCCCCCGCCGTACAGCGGTATGTAGCAGCCCATAAAGCATGCTTACGTCCCACTCTGGTTTCAGGGAGTGGAGGCCCGACCCCGCCTCTTCCTCACACTCTGAAATAGCCACGTCCTTGTCCCCACACGGAGCACAGTGTGAGTCGGGGTGTGTATATATGCGGCCGTGGTTGATTGAGGAGCAGATTGCTGGTGACAGGTCACACCGCGTTCCGTCCCTCCGACCCCCCCAGATTAGCGACCCGAGGCCCCCACGCCGCCCTCCCCTCCTCCGGGCCCCCACCTGTTAGGATCCCTCTGCTGCTCCGAGCTTTCCCTCGCTTACACAGACACACACACACTCAGCGGACAACCTGCATTAACAGAATAGTCTTGTTTCTCCGTCACTCACCCTGCAGGTTATAAAGGCCATTACGAGTCATTAAGGTGCATGTGTGTGTTGGAGTGTGTGTTGCCTGGCTAGGAATGTGTGTGGGTTGAAAAGACGCCTGTCACAGCATGCTCTCATAATTGCCCTCTTAGCCAATTATCCCCCATTTAAAAGCAAATCACCTGCTCTGCTCCCGTGTCCACACAAATGCATGCACGCACACCACACACACTCATACACACACACACGCGCACACACAATAAATACCATAGAAATGTAATATTTAATAAGTGTTTGTTTACTGAACTAGTGTGTTGTGTGCTGTATTACTATTCATTGTTGGCACCGTTTATACCGTTATGTCTTCCCTCTTCAGATTCTGATGCACACCAAAGACATGGTTCAGAAGGTGGGTCTTTAACCATTTCCTAATAGTATTTATTATGAGTAAATGTAACATGAGACATAACTGAATTGTTATTTTCTATTACTTCTATTGTGTTTTTCCCAGTGAATGTCACCATGGCCAGTTAAATCTTTTTACTCAAGTCTAGACAAACTGAGCTACTTTGAGTTAAATGGAATTGATTTTGACAGGTGTTTTCAATGTGATGAGACTAATGTCATTCATTGTTCTTAATTCATGAAATCGTTTTTTCCAGTGCTTATTTGAAATTGAAGATATCTTTTATTCATTTTTATTGTCTGTCATTTGTGTGTGACTCAGATGAATCTGGAAGTCATCTATGGAGATACCGACTCCATCATGATCAACACCAACAGCAAGTCCCTGGAGGAAGTCTTCAAGCTCGGCAACAAGGTGTGCATTTCAGTTTGTATGCTTCGGTGTTGTCAGTAAGAAAATTAGCTGTTCTCTTTTCTGGTGCTCCATAGTCCCTGTATGTGTGCTTTATTCCCAGGTGAAGGCAGAAGTAAATAAGCTGTACAAACTTCTGGAGATCGACATTGACGGTGTATTTAAGTCACTTTTGCTGCTGAAGAAGAAGAAATATGCAGCCCTGGTGGTGGAGCAACATGGAGAAGGACGATGTAGTGTCAAGCAGGAGCTCAAAGGCTTGGACATTGTCCGCAGAGATTGGTGTGATCTGGCCAAGGAGTGCGGCAAGTATGTTAGATAAACCCAATATAGCTGCTATATATAAAGACTGAGGTTTTGACCATTGTACATTTAGTATCCCACTGGAATGTTAGTAGCAAGACAATGTGAGAGAGTTCCTCCTGAATTATATTAAAGTCTTCTTTTGCCAATGAAATATATTTCACTTTTCTGTTTTCTAGCTATGTGATTGGTCAGATTTTGTCCGACCAGAGTCGCGATGTGATTGTGGAGAACATTCAGAAACACCTGGTGGAGGTGGGAGAGAAGGTAGCCAGTGGAGCCATACCGCTAAACCAGTATGAGATACACAAGGTGAGAATCTGTGTTCCTGTGTTTACAGGAACAAGACAGACTAATGACTTAGCTTGTAGAAGCTACATTGGGGAACCAGTTGCTTTTACAGAATTTAAAAAAAAAAACTCTTGAAAAAGATGGTGCAAGAATTATGAAAGGACAAACCAGAACATTTTTTTTTCTCTTTCAAACTATGGGAGTGTTTATGCTATAATTTGTGCAAGCACTGTTTTTATTACTATCCATTCATAATTGCTGTCTTATCTTCACTTCCCTCTTCTGCAGGCTTTGACAAAGGATCCTCAGGACTATCCAGATAAGAAGAGTCTCCCTCATGTCCATGTGGCTCTGTGGATCAACTCTCAGGGTGGCCGTCGGGTCAAAGCTGGAGATACAATCTCTTACCTCATCTGCAAAGTGTGTATATAAGAGAGACATAAATACCCTGTCCTACCAGATACTCATCATTTTTTAAAAGTGTTTTTCATACTTATGTTATATATCCACAATGTAAATCTTTCTTCCTTAGGACGGCTCCACGCTGGCTGCCAGTCAGAGAGCCTACGCTCTGGAGCAGCTTCAGAAACAGGAAGGTCTCAGTCTGGACGCACAGTACTACCTGTCCCAGCAGATCCACCCGGTGGTGTCTCGCATCTGTGATCCAATCGAGGGCATTGATGGCGTGCTCATAGCCACATGGCTGGGTAGGTTCATAACAGGCTATGGTAGGCTGCAGAAGATTTTACACTGTAACTCGAGTCATGTAAGGTGTGCCCTAGAAAAATAGCAAATTACACAAATTAGTTGAAAAAATGTCAAAAGTTCAAGTGAGAGTTGTTAATTGAAATGAAACCGGGGAAGTGCTCTAATTAGTGTTGACATCACTTTGCATAATATTATTAAATGATGAGAATTGTCATTTATATTTTAAAGACAGTGCAATCATATGTATTCATGCATGAACACTAACCTTCAGTGGTTCTGCCAGTCCTCTGCAATAACATTAGTTCCTGTTTTCTAGTCTGTTGACAGCTGACACAGCTAAACACAGAAAACTTTTCACAACTGATGTCACGATAGCCTATTATTAGTACAAAATACATGCTTTGTTGTTGTTTAGTAGTTGTTAAAATGTTGTTTGGGTTGGACTCCTAATGTGTTTTCCCTGTAGTCCTGTCTGCACGTGAACATTTGTTTCACTGTACAGTTATGTGAAACAGTCTGAACGAAGGCTCTTGTCTATGTCAGGTCTGGATCCAAGTCAGTTCAGAGCTCAACAACAGCACCAGAGGGAGGAGGAGGCTGATGGCATGCTGGGAGCTCCAGTCCAGCTGACTGATGAGGAGCGCTATAAAGACTGTGAGAGGTTTACTTTCACCTGTCCTCAGTGTGGCACTGACAACATCTACGATAGCGTCTTCGAAGGAGCTGTGAGTAGATGTCTACATGCACACAGCACTGGCTATCAAAGTATCCCCTGTTCTTCTGGTGTGTGTCAGTTCTTCTTTAGACCAGAAGGCTGCACTGTAAATATTATTTAATCTATGCAGTTCAAGCTGATTCAGAAGAACAAGCTGTAGAGTGAGAAGTGCTGTGTGTGTGTGTCTTCAGCACACACACAAAACCTCACAGCGAGATGGAGAAGATCAAAAATAAGCGAAAGCTTTTATCACTAATGGTGTGTTTCACTGGTGTAATGCATTAATCGGAGACATGAATAAAGAGTATGACAGTGGGAGAATGGTGTTTCCAAAGGCATTTCAGTAAAACTTCCTGTGAAGGATTCATGCCTTAGTCATCCTCCATATTGTGTCTCCGTCTGTATTTTTAGACAGCTGCCTGGCTCCAATACGGACTCTGTTTTCATTGGCATAGTTTGGACTCCACAACTTGAAAAGCTTTTCCTTAACCCCTGCCGCTCTGTGGACACACACACATGCACGCTGGTTTCCTACCATTTGTCAGGCCAAGGTCGTGTGTGCGTGTGTTATCAGCTTCTAATGAGGAGCAGGGCACGCAGCTTTTTCTTGTCGGGAAGACGCTAATAAAACTGACAAGCCTCCGTCCTCGACTGGAGGAGAAGACTTGCATTAAATTATAACAAGAATATTACACAACACTCCTTGAAAGGATGATATCATTGCACAACTCAGCAGTTCCACAGTATATTTTACTGAGAAGCATTCCCACTTGCAAAACAAACAGTATATTTAGTCGGAATGCTTGTGCGTATAGAAAAAGAAAAGAAACCACCTGCCTTTAACAGAATAAGATCTTGAATCATCAGTTGTGTTTTAAGAACAATATGAAACTTCAGACCATACGCATTCTCTGATTGCTGATGTTAATTTTCCACCGTGCGTCAGAAGCCGGTATGCACACACCAATACAGAGTAACTGATAAGACAGTAAGTTAATTAAGGTGGTGAACATGGTCTAACAGCTCAGTGAGAGGGGAGGACAGATGGGCCTTGACTCCACCACTGAAACAGAGCCAGAGATGGTAGGAGGAGGCGGTGATGGATGACGGAGGACAGACAGAGGAGGAAAGTTGTTTGATGGGGGTAGCGGGAGAGAGGGATGAAAAGATTAAGTGTGGATAGAAAAAATCTGGATAGAGCATGCAGGGATTTCCACAAGTTCAGTTTTAATAGAGCGTTCCGTATCCACCACGGGCAGTTAAATCAGCATGCTGTGAAAGCTGCACATTATCAAAGCCCGACATCGACGAAAAGAGTCTGGTTAGACAGTTGACGTCGTAAACCTTTTGAAATTGTTTTACAGTTTTGCAGGAGTCTATTTAAGGTGCAGCAATGAGGCAGTGAAAATGACAGTTGGTTGGGGTGGAGACAAACACTTAGAGCAGCGAGGAGTGTTTAAAAGATACGATCCTAGTATTGAGATATTTGAACTTTTCTCATAAGTCTCATGGAAGCACGGGACAGAAAGTACTCTGGTTGTTTCATATTTTCATTTAATTGCTGAGTGATAAAATAACTGTCAAGTAAGTGGCGTGTAATTTTTAATAAATACAACTTGTTTTGGTGGGAGAGTTTGCTTATCAAAATGAAGTTTGGAATGAAGCGAGATAAAAAGCAGGAGGGCATGGAGGGAGAGACAGGAGAGAGAAAGGAGGTTGCTTTCATCCAGGGCAGATTGAAAAAATAAAACAAGAAGAGGAGGATAGGCTGAGATGAAGAGGGTTAATGTGTGTAGCTGCCTAAGAGGGAAGCCAAATGAGTTGATTGAGTCAAACTGGGAACAAATGATGTATACTTTTTCCATAAAGAAATTATGCAGGAAAGCCCTGTGGTTGGCTGGGTGGGGGGTGTCACTATTTTTTTTACTGCCGTCAATGCAAGTGGTAAATGGAGTTGAGGTTTTAAGGAGCAATGTACTGTGGCTACTTCTTTTATTGTATTAACTATGAGCCTTGCTGTCAAGGAAACTATTCAAGGATGCTGGGGTCACTTTGACCTGTTTTCTTCAGGCTACAATAATGTTAAAATTCACTAAGCCCAGGGGTGCTTTAAGCTCGAACACCTTTCCATGTTCGACATGTTCTTTGTGGAGGTAATGGGCGAGTTGGATGGTTAAAAGTGGAGCTATGATTAATTCCTATATGCATACATTCATGCACACTGTTGTAAATGCTCGCCCTTTACAACCACTGTACCTGCTAGGGCTGGCCCGAATAGCAGTTTCTGGGCTCTGGATATTTGGCCCCGATTAATGACAAATATTTGGTCCACTCCGTAACGTCCGATGGAGGGGGGCACCGAATATTCGGATCTCAAAATTAATATTCAGATATTCGGGTCCAGCCCTAGTACCTACAGACGAAAATCTATATTAAATTTGCTCGGCCAAATGTGCAACTAAACCCGGTTGTTTATTGCATTAGCCAGTACTCTTAACTTCCTTTGCCCTTTGCAGAGCTGAATCCAGCAATTTACGTCGTCTTGATCACGGATAATGCGAGATCATTCACAGTTTGAGCACTTTTATGACTTGGATACGTCTGAAACTTACTCTGTTAAATCATTAAATGAAGAGTTGTATTCAAAAATGTCTGATTCTTTGATTTAAAAAGTCAAGAAAGACATCATATAACCTACAGTGTAAAAGTATTTCAAATGATTGCATTTTAATCGTGAATTTTGAATGAATTTTTCGACAAAAGTACTGTGATTTGTCCACAACAACAATTTTTAGGTGTTTTATATTTGCTGCCACCTGGATTCTGCATGCGAGGGTAATCAGGTCTTATAGTGTTTAGAGCACTGGTCACACTGATTGGTTCTTGAAAACTGAGATGGAATATTTAAATCTCGTGATCATATGAGTCTTTAGGATCATGTCATTTTTCAGTGTAAGCCCTGTGCTTCTCTTTCAAAGATTGTTGAGGAAAACGTCACAAGAAAAATCTGAAATGGGAATCAGAGTGGGGAAATTTAGAGTCACCTGCTCCTCCCACTTTGCAATACTAGCTTTTATTGCTGTTGCCATAAGAAAACATTCCTATTTTGGGGAATATAAACTTGATTTATGGTTAACGAAGATGTGTCAAACTAGCCAATAAGTCACTGTTTGATAAAGTTTTCTTATTTTAATTCAATCTGTAATATTGTATATATTGGATCAGAAAGTTGATAAAAAGGCTAAGAATGTGTCATTCAAGGACAACTTTTGATATGTCAGTTTCTGATACTGTATGCTACAAATATATTTTACCCAGTACTATTTTTTTATCCAGCTATACCTGAGTGTAGCATTATACAGACTTTCCACCAATCAGATGCCCCAAATTAAGGAACATGCATTGAATTAGACAGTAAAAAATAGCTTGGCTTTAATTGCAGACATGGTGTGTGTGTGTCTATGTATTGATGCGTCTTTTTTTCTGGAATCCTGACACGTTTTCTCTTTTTCAGGGTTTGAAGTTGGAGCCCAGTTTGTTGCGATGCTGTCACCTCCCCTGTGGAGGCTCCCCCCTCGACTACTCTGTCAACATCAGCAACAAACTTCTACTGGACATCCGTCGTCACATCAAAAAATACTACTCTGTGAGTATCTCTGTGTTTCTGGGCCAGTTTGTCTGTTATTGTAAGGATTTGATAAATACAACTGATTCTGACAAAAAAATAAACTCATAATAAGACACACTGAAGCACACAAATACTCATACAATTAGTTTTCCTTGACTATGAAATGCTGCAGTTTGTTAAACAACACAGATAGTCGGCTGATAATCAGCTCTGCTGTTGTTTTCTTGATTTGTTTACCCTTTTCTTACTATATATCCAGACTGTAGATGTAAAATTAGTATATCTTTGTTCTGTAAAAGCTGCATTTATTCTTGCTTCGCATTGTAATTGTTGCGTACCACTATCTGTCAACACATTCCTAAAGAAATTAAATTAATGCTTCGGCTGACAAAATACAAGCTCAAGCTCAGAGAAGCGGAGCTGTGTATAATGAAATAGTGAAAACCTGTGAAAATTGACCTTCCACAAAGTGTCTGTGAAAGGGTTGGACTGTATTTAACACAATGGGGGATGCAACAGATGCAGTAATGTTAAAAAGATGTTGGACAAAAGATGAAGGAAACCTCAGCAGGGCACTGCGCTGACATTTTCAACCAAAGAGCACGCTATGTGTGCAAAATGAAAAGAGCTCCATAAAGATTTGTAGGAGCATGATCCATGAAAATACTTAAATGGCCATTCTTGCTTTGAGTACCACATTTAACATGCTCATGCTGTCGTTGTAGATGATGAGGTGAAATTTAAATGAGACATCTGGGATACTGTGCCATTAACGTATCAGTACAAACTAAAAATACAATAAATCGTACCTATCTGATTTTAAAGATCAAGCCAATTTGTCTCTTTGTGAGAAAAATTACTGAGGATGTTGGATGATGAGCTTTACAAGGTAAATTATTTTTGCAGGTTGTTTTGTGTGCAGCAGGTTTGCAAGGTGTGAAAATATGGATCGTCAGTTATCTACACACAGTTGTTCCTGCACATAGGAATTGTTGGTAGCTTTCAAGGAGATTTTTGCTACCCCTGAAAGAAGTGTGCTATGTGTATGTATTTTTAGAAATGTAAATATGATCAAATACATGCTATGCATGTTTTAGTTAAACTGATGAAGTGCTGTTGGAGTTCTACTGTTCATAGACTACACCTCACTCGGTATGGTTATATAAAAGCATTGACCATTGCAGACTTACGGGCCAAATTCACTGCTGATATAGGCATAGGACAACTGGAGGAACACTGGATAAATCAAAAATATACTCAAGTTTTTTAAACTACAGTCAAACTGGAATGGTTAGAAACTGATGTCATGGTTGGAAAACTCACCACTGACGTCTAACATTTGTGGTTTCACTGAATCAACATAAACTCAGCCTTGGGTTGACGAAGCTTAACCAGTGAGTACCTGTTTCTCTGGGAATTTATCACAGAAACTACAGGACATTTCCTTAAAACTGCCAATAGTCTGGTGTCATATCAAAAAGTTGTCGTCCACTAATAATGGATAACTGTCTACAGGACTGCATGCTGCTTGTTGAAGCTTTATTACCCAGTTTATATACATCAGCTTCGTATCTGTGTCAAATAGTCATAATGAAATTATCTCTTGTCCAATTGTCCTTATGTCCATATTTATCTGCTCTGTGCGTTACATTGTAACTTACGGATCATATTAAGGTTTCAGCCAGTGAGATCATTTCTTTAGTTTATATGTAAAACTCATCTATGTATTAGAATCATATTACAACCTAGTTCCATGTATAAACTACGATATTAGATGTACCATCAGATAGAGCATGAGCAGTATTACCTATAATGTAAATATCATGCCTGATAGTACAATAAGCTGCAACCTTTTCTTTGGTCACAAATATTCAGTAACAGAAAAGTTTCACAGAGATATACCACAAATTTTCTTGTATTTGCATGATTTGACTGACATATGCGTTCTCTCTGTGCCTGTCATTCAGGCTGTGCATGAAAGCGTGCTGCATGCATGCTTCAGGACTGTGGTCACTGACTGGTCCCACATACTGGATATAAAAACGTTACAACATAGCAGAATAAAGCTTGCTGTCGAAAATTGCAGTCTTGTAGCAGCAAATCTGACAGACACACACACATTACACAAGAGTGCCCAAGAAGCATCATTACTGTCTTAGTTAGCAGATGCTGTAAACCAGGGGTGTCAAACTCATTTCAGTTCATGGGCCACATTCAGCCCAATTTGATCTCCAGCGGGCCGGACCAGTAAAATCAGAGCATAATGACCATTAAATAACCAAGTCTCCAAATGTTTCATTTGTTTCTGAAAATGTTCGCATTGAAGGAATTATCTTTTTACAAAACATTATGAACAATCTGAAACTTCTTAAGAAAAATAAATTCAATTTCAGCAACCTACAGCCTCAGTTGATAATTTACACATGATAACTTCCAGATCACACAGTGTCTATAAAGGCACACAACATTTAATCACAGCTACAGTATCTGGAACAGAACCATATAGGATTTTACTGTATGACCATAATGACAAAAGTCAGACAACAAAAAGACAAAAAACTACAAAAACAAGAAAGTATTACAAAAATGAGACACAGGATGACAAAAAACGAGACAAACACGAAACAAAAAAGTTACAAAGTGGTACAAAAATAGACGTAGATGAAAGAAAACTCAAAAAGAAAAAACACAAGCGAGACAAAAAGGAAACAAAATGACAAAAACAAGAAACGAAACGACAGACACGAGACAGACTACACAAAACAAAATAAAGAGACAAAAAATTAGACAAAAAAATTACAAAATGACAAAAAGTGGACAAAGGACACAAGCGAGAAAAAAAGGAAATGAAGAATAACAAAAAAAAAAGAAACAAAACCACAAACATGAGACAAACAAGTCGGACAAAAAAAACAAGACAAAATATTACAAAAATGAGGCACAAAATGACGAAAGAACAATCTGTTAATTTACCTAATTATCAAAACAACTTGTCATGGTCTAGAAATTATTTGAAGTTTACATTTTTACGAATTTACAATCTGCACTTTGTCTTCTCTGAAGCTTTTATAATTTGAGGGCTGGATTGAACCCTCTAGAGGGGGCCGGTTTTGGCCCACGGGCCACATGTTTGACACCCCTGCTGTCACTGAGTAATTATGTGATTCATAATCTAAACAATTGATTACTTATTTCGTTGGTTGATAGATTTTTCAGCTGTCAAAATACTCATTACTTTCAGTTCTATGAGATGTTGAGAAAAAAATATGTAGTGTATCTGCTGAGGACTTTGTTTTACTTCTCTGTTGCTTTCAAAAGTTGCCCGTGCAGTGTCACTGTGATTTGTGTTGCTACAGTATCTGCACACTGATATCTACAGACGGATAGATTCCTTTTAAACACAGCAGAGACAAACAGTGCAGAGGTCTGGTTGCCACCGTACTCAGTCCTCAGCCCCGAGAGTGAATCAAACTAGATGACTGTGTTGTCTTTGTAGAGGACTCTCTCTCTCTCTCTCTCTCTCTCTCTCTCTCTCTCTCTCCCTCTCCCTCTCCCTCTCCCTCTCCCTCTCCCTCTCCCTCTCCCTCTCTCTCTCTCTCTCTCTCTCTCTCTCTCTCCCCCTCCCTCTCCCTCTCCCTCTCCTGGTAGCTTCCAACACCTTCGTCTTCAGCGGGTGGAATGTGCCGTCTGTGAAAGTGTGTGTGTGCGTGGGGGGGTAACTCTCCCACAGTGCTGAACAGAAATCAATTAGTGCGGTGAATGTGTGTGTGGGGAGCGAGTCCCCCTCAGCCCCTTTGTCATGATGTGTGAAACAGCTGCTACCACTGAATACTTACACGTCACACAGCAACACACACACACTGTAGGCTGAACAGCCGTGGACTCTGCACACACAGTGGGGCAATGAAGAGGGGTAATATTGTGTAATTAAGGATTCCTTTCAGGCCGAGGGAGAGTTCAAATAGAGCTGTTTGTCTGGCCAGATAGAGTGAAAGCTCTGTACCTCTGTGTGTGTGTGTGTGTGTGCAGATGAATATATGTACATGTGTGTCGGCGTCTTGAGCTCAGACCACAGAGACATTAATCATTAGTGAAATTACCTCCTGCCCCCCAAACCACCCTCATCCCCACGATTATCAATAAACCTGCACCCTGAGAATGGGCAAACACTTGTTCCTCACACACACACAAACACACTATTGTCATCCTTCCCTCCTCTCGTCCCGCTGTCTTTGGCAAAATGAGAGATTCAGTTGTTTCCTGAAACACCCAATTCTTCTTTTTTCCTTTTTTTTTTTTTAAAACCCCTCCCATCTAACCACCGTTGCCATGGCATTTAACAAATTATTGCAATTACCCTCGTCATGCGGGTCGCCCCTGGAAACGGGCTGAGGGGCAAGAGAAGAAAGGGGGAGGGAGAGAGAGAAAGGGTGAATGAAGACCAGAGAAGGTGATAATCCTGTTTTGAACAAAAGGTCAAATTGTTGAATAGAGAAGCTTTGATTAAGCGGAGGAGGTACAAAGTGGAACCGTTTGAGCTCTTTTCACTGTGTGTGTCTGTGTGAGGGAGTGCGTGTTTGTGAAGTAGACCGATTTTTAGGTCTATTCACTTTTAGAGCTGGAAGTGTTGACTGCTGAAGCACCAAACCAGCTAGAGGCCCGTGTGGTGCTTCTGTGTGAGTGTGGCAGGTGGATTCCTCTGCTACAGGAGTCATAACAGAGTGGCGTCTCCACTGTGCTGACATTAACAACGGAGCTCAATCAGTTAGTCAGTTATTTTAATTGACAGACCGTTGTTTATCAGTAGTCATTTTAAAGAGCGAAAAAAAGCCCAAATTCCACTAGTTATCGCTGATCAAGTAAGCTGTTTAAAGGCATTACATTCACTTTACAACGGTTTATAAGCTACTGCTAACTTTTCATCATTCAGTCTTGGGGTTTTTTTGTTCCGACATTTACAAAATGACAAAAAAAAAAAAGCTTCGCAAGTTCCGGTCATCCAATCAAAAACCTCACATTTTCAGTTTCACAATGATCTAAAACGGAACAGAGGAGCAGAAAAGTGAGAGATGGGACTGCGCAAAACCAGCAATTTCAAGGCTTTTCCCGACACTTCATAGAGCGATTAATCAACCGAAAATTACCATCAGATAGTTTTTCGATATCAGCTAATACTAAAAACTATCATCAGTCGCAGCCTTAATTAACAATACAGGCCCCGAACTAAAAATAACAAGCAAACACAGAAGGAATGAATGGAGGGAAGGAGGTTCAGACTGGGACTAACAGTTATTATTATTAGCTAATACGTTCATTATTGATTGGTAAATTTTCTTGTCATTTGTATGTCAGAAAAGAGCAAAAAATAAATAAATCACAAATTCTCAGAAGCCAAACTCTTTGAATTGTTTATTCTTTCAAATTAGCAGCTCAAATGGAATGTTTTGCTTGATAAAAGACTTACTTTATGAATTGAATACTGACTGACTATGGAGCCATTCAATAAGACATTCAAGGGTTAAAAACAGCAGCAGCCTGACTGTGGAATTATTCAAAAACATCACTCTTTACCTAGCACAGACAGCTGACACCTAAACTTGGAGCCCAACATTGAGGGCTTCTGGTGGCTCTTTTTTTTCTCCAATCAGGGGGCAATTCAGTGGCATGGTTTAAGTCCAGTTTCCCATTAGACGGAAGGATGCCTGTAAATCAATACAAACCTTTATCCTATGATAAGACGTTTCTCTTCTAGGACGATACTGTCCCCATCCAGTGCCTATGAAGGATCACTGAGTATATAAATAATGTAAATCATTTGTTGTGCCCTTCACAGTCACCAGATCTCAACCTAATTCAACATCTTTGGGATGTTTTGGACCAGTGTGTTAGACAGCCCTTTCAGCCATCATCTTCAAAACACCCAATGAAGGATTGTCTTTGGAAAAATTACTTTCAGAGTCAATGCCAAGGCACATTGAAGCAGTTCTGGTGGCAGATGGTGACCCAACACCTTTATGTTCCTTTAACTTGTCACATGTCTTTAGCTTCAACAGAAATATACAGCAAATAAGAGGATCGTGAATCCCAAGTCCCCAAAGTGTAAAAATGTAGCAGAACGGAGAGGTTTTGGAAGAAATGGGAGTGTTAAAAGAAATGTGTCGACAAAGAAGAGGAAGCAGAGGGAGGGTATATTTCGTGGTGGGCCATGTCGTGGCCTGGTCTTGCCTCTGTTTGGTTAAATTATGTGGAACTCATTTGACGTCTGCATTCAGTGTGTCAGGTATCCACTGCTATAATTATGCAATTATGAGTCCTTATTCTCTCGCGTCCGACTGTACTCCCCCACCCCCCACCCCCGCTCTGGCAAAATGCCTCAATTAGATGTTTTGTTTTTTTTTTCCCACCCTGCCTTGCTCCTGATGCGCTTCTTTTTTCAGTTCTTTCTACGTGGCTCACGGGTCTGCTGCACTTAATCTTAACTTAATTTTCTTTTTTTTTTTAAATGTGTGTGGCTTGTGTGGATGGGCTGGGGTCGCAGGAGTGGAGCAGAAGGGCATTCTGGGTAGCTGTTGTACCTTTGAACCTCCTCAGTCTTTGCCTTATTAATTCAGTTTAATGCATGTGAATGGTGACTGATTAATATGTTTGTACTCACACTGAATGTGTGTGTGTGAATTTGTTCCATGGGAGCAGCAGTGTGTACCAAAGCTTGTGTTATAAGGAATATACAAAAAAAAGACTGCGATCAAACACATCTCCTTATCTCCCACCTCCACAAACCATTGTCCTGTGTCTTTATCAGAGACGGCGAAGCAGGCTCATTTCCCATGATGCTCAGCTCTTTGCACAAGAGCAGCAGAGGTGTTAAGATAATTAGTCCTGGAGCTGGGGTTTGTGGGTAAAGCTGTGAACTCTGGGACTTTCTAATTGATTTGGGACATATGTGTGTGTTTGGTTTTCATTTAGAGGAGATTGGCTGGATCTGTGTGTGTGTGTGTTCTTGTACTTGCTACATTGTGAGGACCATTTTCTGCATTTAACTATCAAAGTGAGGACATTTTTACAAAGTGAGGACATTTTGGCCGGTCCTCACTTTGAAACAGCCATGTTTGAGGGTGAAGACTTGTTTTTAGAGAACAGGTATGAATTGAGGTTTGGTTAGGGTAAGGATTAAGTTTAGGCAATCAGTTGTGATAGTTAAGGTTAGGGTAAGGCTCTAGGAAATGCATTACGCTTATGGATGTCCTCACTAAGACAGAAGTACAAACGTGTGAGTGAGAGATAGTTTGGACTACATGAAGCACTCCTCATTCTGCGAACACTTAGATTTCATGTTTTTATAGGAAAAAAATGCATTAAACACCCTTAAAACTTGCAATTATCTACACCGTTCGCTTGCATATGTGGCAGCTTTGCATACTGTCCACATTAAATCATTCATGCGCTGCTCTAAATTGTGTCCCTTTTAGGTGTTAAAGTAGTCCATGGGATCTCAGAAACTGTTTAGATTGGTGTTTTGTTTGTTCATGGCACAAACAAGTCTAAAAACATTTATGAAAATAGTTTTCTGACCTGCTATATGTGGATGCTCCCAGTTGACGGACTGCTTGCGTTCTACTTGCATTGTTTAATTCATATTATGTAGCCATGACGGCATATTAAGGGCGGGAGTCGCTTCCTATCCTACCAGTGATAAATATTGTATCATGATACAGCAATTTTGCAATCCTTGATACATTGCAAGACATTTATCATCCCAATATCTGTGTACCTGTAGAAGAAAATACCGCATAAAACAGCAAAAAGCATTAATGATGTTGGAACTGGGCGATATGGCCAAAAAATAAAATCTAGATTTTTTTTTTTTTGAGTCATCTTGGACGATTACGATTTTAATCGGTTTTTGTTGTTTCTTTGCGGTCTGTTTGCTATGACTAGTGGTAGCCATGCCGCACTTCCGTAGCTGCGAGCACTCTTCCCATTCTTTAGGATGCCTCTGCCAGAGGTGCTGAAAGAGGTTAGTTGTGCTACTACTCTTTGTTTTCACAGTACTTTTGCAAACCTTGCACATGACTGTAGTTTGCTCTGTGTCAGTCTTGTCAAAGCCGAACCACTTCCATATAATCGATGTAACATGAGGGCCTTTTCTCGCGACCAACTCTTCGTCTGCTGTTGTGTTCGCCATGATGGGGATGTGAGTGTTTTGGCGGAAGGAGATGAGGGGCGGACGCAAATGCCAGTGCACAAGTCGTGAAAGGCAGAAGAAGAATCTGCATTGTTATATATTTGAGCTCGCCTCGATTTTTACGATTTGGCAAATTTTGAAATCGTCAGGTTTTAAAAATGCGAATTAATCGAATTTGATTTATCACCCGGCCCTAAATGATGTATGCCCTGCATTGTAGGTTGTGACTGTGTGTGAGCATTATCAGTATTATTCAATTTTAGTATTGTCAAGTTGTTTCGTTTCCTTACCCCTCTGTCTGTCCTCCTGTTAGTTTTTACTTCCCCACCACAGAATGTTTAATTTCCTTTAATTTTACCCTCTTTCATCGGTTAAATGCCACCACAAGTCATGGGGATTTGTGTAGACTGCCTGCACATGTTGATATTGGGAGGAACTGATACGAAAAATTGGTATACTTTTCTTTTTTTTTTTCCACACACCTCAACGACATATGTTGTAACAATCACATATGTCATTAATATGTCATCTTGTATTCATATAGCAGTAATTCTGGTGGTGTGATTTTTGTTAATAAATGTAGCTTTTAGTCAGAGGCATTCCTTCTTTGACCAGCTCATTATACTTTGTGACTCTACACTTGACAAGCTGTAATTGTTATATAGCGCTTACAAATGCAAATATGTTCTCCCTTTTCGTTAAGTCCTATATTTAGCTTTAGAACAGTGAATTATAGTGGAAGAGATTTAGCTGCAAAATAAAAATAATCTCAAATTGGTCTTAACAAATACAAATGATAATTTCAAAATCACATAACCAACCATGGTTAGTGAAATTCTGGTTAAAAAACAAACAACATAGGGAACAAATTTCCAAAAAAAGCACCTGCCTGCTGTTATTAAATGGCTCGGACACCACATCTTAGTCAAATCTAGAACTTTTAAAGTGCTGTTTACTTGTTGTGTAATTGCACTTTGGCAAACTTTAGGTGTCCAGGTTTGTAATGCTGCTGCAAACAATTCCACCGATATTACTGGTTATACAAATATTCTAAATGTACAGTTAGACATGTCTCGCTAACTTCGCAAACTAACTTTTCTATGTTTATGAAGTCATTTTAAAATGTCATGTGCACTAGATATGCATCCAGGTAATGAGTCAAGAAAGGATATTGAAGGTACCTGTGTAGATAAAGGGGTTTATATACTATATGGTTAAATCAGCTGTAAAGAGAAAAATAACAGTTTCTTTTGTAGCTGCTGCAGCTCGAAAACTGATCAAGAGACTAGACAAAGGCAGACCTAAAAATCAATCCGAGAAACACGGCGTGCCTCCATGTGTTAGGGGGGTGTGGATAGAAAGACAGGTGCAGTGGTTTAGAAGGGGTTTATTTTGAATGAATGGAGGGAAGGAAGGATAGATGGATGTAGGAAAGGAGCAAAGGCGATGATGGCGGTGGGTCTTATGCTCTGTCATTAGTTGGGCATTAACCCCCTCCCCTTTAAACCCTCCTTAGTAATGACAGGGCATAAGAAGCAGAGGGGGAGGAGGGGTCTGGAAGAATATGGGGAGATTGAGAGGGTTAGACCATAGCACCTGCCCAGGGTCACTACCTCACCCCAGGGGGTCCTAACTACTGCCGTTTTGGCTGTCCGCTGCTCTGCCTGTCAGACAGAGCAGGACCCTGACACACAGCAGCTGAGATACATTGAAATGTAAAGAGATGGAGAGAGAGAGAGAGGGGTGGGATATGAAGTCAGATATAAATCTATGTTCTCTTCCCTCTTTCTTTCCTGTCTCGTGCAGTTGTTTTTATTTTACAAACCCTCCTTTTTCCTCCCTCTGAGTACTTTTCTTGTCAGATTGTTGTGCAGAATTAGAGCAGCTAAATGGAAGCAACAATTTTCAGTGAAATTTCCTCATTACCAGAAACTGTTTCTAAAGCTTCTGGAGACGACAAAAGTTTTTTTTTTTTCTTTTCTTTATATTGTCATTTTTTAAGAACACATTTATCGACAAAATCCGTGTCGACATGAACACATTTTATAAATGACTAATCACATATGGCAGTAAGGGCTGCTTTGAATTTGTTTTTCTGATGCAATCCTTTCTATGTTCATCAGTGTGATAGAAATGCACCTTGTACATTTGTATTTTTGTCATATTTACTTATCAATAAAAAGCCATAGTTTGCATTGATTTTGAAGGAGTGTTTGAGCTGCAGAAATTTCCAGTTTTAGTAATGCTTTAAAAATCATAGAATGAAAATTAAGAGATGGGTCTGTTTGACAGAGCGTAAATAAAAACTTGTTTTCTGACTTTTTGTTGTTGTTGTTTAACTGTCTCTTAATGCACTGATTGTTCTGGAAGTTTTTGGATTTCACATTTTGTGTTTGACTTGTCACAGGGCTGGTTGGTGTGCGAGGACCAGGCCTGTCAGAACAGGACCAGACGTTTGCCCATCGCCTTCTCCAGACATGGACCCATCTGCCCTGCTTGCACCAGAGCAACACTTAGACCAGAGGTAACGCACCCAGTCCTGCAAACGTCAGAATTAACACCAACACACACATGACCATGCATTTCCCTGCTGGGTTAAAACGATGACAGAAACACAAAACTGCCACATCACACACACATCCAGCGGACCGAGATTGAGCTGAATCCACACAGCAGCACAGATCGTTGTATTCCGTGAGTCTTTTCCAGGTGATGGTGCTATGGAGCTGCCGTCTCACCTCTCATGTGTACATCCGCGCTCATTAGTGTCACATTTCACCATATAGACACTCTGATAAAGCCGATCTTCTCTGTCTACAACGTTCTGTGTGTATGTGTGACCGTGTCCGTGCGCACACCTGCCTGCCTCCATGTGTTCGAAAGGCCCTAAGAGCTGGATGGTAGTTTAGCCATTAAAAGCATCTGTCTGTCTAGCTGTGGTAGCCGCCTTATGAACACTTTGTTAGTTTGACCACTGGATTTAAAAGAAACACTCTCCCTATCAATTTGAGCATGACGGTTCAATCTTCGTTTTGTCCTCTCTTTCTCTGTCCCATTCTTACTATTCCTGTCTCAACCCTTGCCTTAACTCTCTCCTGTCAATTTTTTATCTTGCGTGTGCTGCTCCTATCTGTCCCCCCCTTGGCTGCTTTGCTGTGTCTGGCTCTGTGGCGACAGGTTGTAAACCAGAAGGCCAATTTTTGCTGTCACTGTAGCCACTTAGGCAGCCATTGCTGTGCCTGAGGGCCGTGGCACTTTAAACTGCAGGCTGAATAAAACATTTAACTCTCTGTGCTCGCTCATGCTTCCTTTCTCTACCCTAAAAACTCTAGCCTGTCTTCATTTTACCTCACTGTTTGACTCACCACTGTTTGATTACATGGTCTTTTTGTGATTGATTGATTGCGATGATGACAAAATATGTAAGCAGTAAAGTTTCCAAGTTGTTTTGCGTAAAGATGTAAAATGGCGTAAGAATACTCAATGAAAACGCTTTTTTTTTTCTTGTTTGGAGGGTCTTTTTCAACTAGTAACAAGTGCTGTGGTCAGAGTTAGTGCTCTCTGTAAGGCACGAGGAGTAAAACATTCAGGTGCCTTGGTAGTGTGAAAATAAATATATTACAAAGTTGGTATGTTTCATTCAGTATAACCAGATTTGTTGTTACTACTTCCCCAGTTTCTCAGTTTGTGTTTTATTTTTTCTAAAGCTGTTGTGCTTCCAAAAATGGATCAATGTTAAATATTTACTGCACTGTGGACAAATATAAACAGGAGTTATAGTAAATTCAGAAATGTCCTGCTTATGTCTACTCTGCTCGACTGGGAAGGTTGTTAAGTTTACTGAGGTACCCTTAAAGGGCAACTTGCAGATCGCCTAATAAATTAATATGCAGGAAAATAAACCAGAGCTAAGATTTAAAAAGCAAAAACATGGTTGTGTGTATTTAGTTCAAAAAGCACAACTTGATTGTGGTGTCACTCAGGGCAGAATGGACAAGATAGGTCAGGTTTAACAATAGGAAATATGTATCTTAACAGTCGTTTTGACACTGAAGAGGTCAGAAATTTGAATTTATACAGGTATGAAAAACCACAGAATTTTTTTATGATTATGTCAGTTGTTGCAGAGAACAGAAACGGGTAAAGATTTGGAGGAATAACAGCTATCAGTGACAAATTAATTTGTGCTGTAAGGAGAACTTGTGAATTGCAGGACTGGTGTCTCAGCAAGTGACAAGACGTATAAAGGTAACTCGTGTTGTTTACTGTCACATATCAGGACATAACACAACTATAGTTTGCTATTGGGACATTAGAACGTAACAGAAGCTGGGTTCAGTCGTATCTTGTGCTGTCTAACAAATCAGCATTACGTTTTGTGGTGCAATATGAGGAGAGAAAGAGGCGCTATAGAGCCGACTGATTTAGAAGTCTGCAAACACTATAAAAGAAGACTTATAGTGGTAGGTTGCGTTTTTGTCGAGCCGATTGTGAAGCTGAAGCAGCTGTGGCCACCATAGGAACCATAACAGATATCAGTCTTACATGGTCCTGGGTTAGACATCCCATCTGGAGCTCCATCGTGTCTCCATGAATGTAATCCTCCTGCCTAAAAGGAGTTCTGTTCAGCGTCCTGTCTCTACACCTGAACAAATCACATCCAGGCACGGAAGCTAGGACAAATGTGGTCTCCATGTCCTGGCATGCTGGACCCTGCACCAACGGCTGAATTTACTATGATGAAAAACAGTAAAACACAAGATGAAACTACCAAAAAAACTACTACTGCACAATGGAGATGGCAGGCTTGACTCTTACATGACAGATTTGGTGAAAAATTCTACGTCAAAGTTGCTTTTTAGAAGGTTAAACAAGTTCATAGAGGAGGGAACATGAGAAACCTTTGAATACATTAAATTATATCACTTAAACAACCTGCGAGGGAAATGTTTTATCAGGACTGTGATGGAGCAGTCTGACCGTTTGGTTGAATCATTCCTGTCTTCAGTATAATGTTCACTTGCTCTTTAGCACAGAGTGACAACATGCTGACAGAGTGATGATCAGATAAACAAACAGGTGTTAATACATGTGAACAAAATGTAGGAATCCATAGACTAGAAATCAGTTGGTTTATGCATTACAGTGTTTCTATCTTTTTGAAGCAAATGTTGCTTCTCTGACAATTAGTTGCACCTCGATACTAAAGTGTGTAATGTGTCAGAACAAACCTGGCTTAAGACTTATGTGTTTGTGTGGAATTAAATCCAATCTGGTATGTTTGTGGGTTCTAGCTATAAAATGGGGATTTCTACTCCTGTTTAATATATCAGCTTCAGGTTCTAAAGAACAATAAACAGAATCATTTATTTGTATTTTTTTTAATAGCAAGTGCATCCTTTAACAAAATTAGTATAGAAGTGAAACATTAGATGTGAAAATAAAAAAGCAAATGTTCCTTTTCGACAATGTATTAATTCTGCTTCAACACTTTGTATTTTAACTGCTTTAGTGAAGTTCTGAATTCATTACTTTGACACACTGCAAGTTCTTGAAATACTTCGTTAGCAGAAAAGGCTGCCATCTATCAATGCAGCAAGTGTCTGCCCTGCTGAAGTGCCCTTAAGCAAGACATTTAAACCCTCATTATTGCACCTGACCTTGCTTTCAGATGATTTTATTTTTCCAGGAATAGTGATTCATAGTGGGCTAACACTGACTTTCAGTATTAGGTAACACTGAAGCCAGCCAGTGCGTGGAGATTAATAGCCCAGCAGCTTACATATTTAATTGCCGCTAATTATGCAGCGATCTCAATAGGCCATTCATGGCTGTTTGAGCTGCTGGTAGATAGACGACTCAGATAAGCAGAGAGGAAGATGAGGACTCCAGTGGTTTCCACTCACAGGTTGTCTTTTTTTGATTTTTTTAAATTAGATTGTGGTTTGACTCCTCTGTCAGATTTCTGTGCACCCAGCCAGGCTCCCAGGCTGCTGGATTACTCTGGCTCCATTCCCTTCATGCTTTCTATCTGCCAGTATCATCATAGATTATCTAGATAATATCAGCAGCAGCCAGAAAGACAATCAGAGATTCATCTTTGTGTATGCCGCACTAAAAGCACTTGTTTGTGCCAGAGCTTCTGCAAAGGAGCATCTTGTTTGTGACTCTACGTTCCCTTCTCTCTGTTGCATCATGGTACATTTACCATCGCTGTGGGGGCTGCCTCTCCTCGCTTCTCCTTCCTCCATCCATCTCTCTCCCTTTTTTTTCCTCCCTCCCTCCGTCTCTCTCTCTGGACACAGATTCAGAGCGTGATCTGATCTCCATGTAATGGGAGAGTAATAGGCACTCTGCCTTGATTGGTTGGTAATTTGGGGGAGTTATGCACAGGTGCAATTTGTAATATTTTCAGTAAATTAAATTTCTTTCTCTTCCTCTCTCCCTCACTCTTCATCTCTCCCTCTCTCCTCTCCATCCCTCCCTCCCTCGAGAGTGCTTAGCTCAAATAGGCTATTTTTCCTCACCATGTCTCCAATCTCTGTCCTGACTTTCCTTTTTTCTCCCCTTTTTATTTAATGCTTTCTTCCCTGCGCCTTTCTTTTCATATTCTTTCTTTCCCTTCCCTCCTTAGCTCTTCCACTCATTCTCTCTTCTCTTGGCTCGCTCTTTCTCTCCTCCTCTCACCCTCCCTTTCTGTCTCTCTCTTTTTCTCCCCTCGTTTTATTGATGTACGCTCAGGCGCCCATTAGAGCTCCCTTTTTCCCTCTAGTGGAAATTGCAGCATGTTAATTTTCACACAAATTACGGCAATAGCAGGTATCTCTATTTGATACATTATAGCGGGAGCAATCAGAGATAATTGAGTGCCTTTCAGAGGGAGACGGCTGCATTCACTGCCGGCTCAAAGCTGCCCCATTATCGCCTAATCGCTCTTTAAACACTGAATTTTGCCGAACAAAAATTCTTGTCATAATTTTGCTTAAGTGTATTTGGAAATCACAGTCCTTTGAGCGAGGATAATTGAAATCAAATCCCTTTCACTGGAGCTGACATTTCTACATTTCCCCCCAATTGAAATTAATTTCAAAAATTGAGCATGAATATCTTCAAATAGCAGGCAATTATGCCTTTCAATGGGGAGAAATTACCGGTGCTGAATCGTTGGAGGCTTGCGGGCGAGAGCACCAGTTAAATGCCTTTGTTTCCCGCCGTGTTTGCCTAGTAAAGATTTACATATATTGACTCATTATGGTGTCTTGTGAAGCTGATCGGCGTGACTACCACAACCGGCAATAACGCTCATCGCATCTAAAAAGCTCAAGAGTTTTAAAGCCTTGTGGCCTCACAGCTGAGGGAAAATGTATGTTTGTTTCTCTCCATCTCCCTCCCTTTTCTCACTCCCTCTCTCTTTCTGCAGCTGCAGTTGTGCGAGGGCTCGGATATTGTGGCTTTAGTATTTACGACGCATGTTTGCAGCAAAGCCGGAGAAGAGTATGGAGAAAAGTGTGCAACGCCGAGGCCTCTTCTGTGTCACCTGTGTGTTTTAAAGCATGTCCATGTCAAGCCAGTTAGCAGCTTTTTCAGCGCAACTCGACTGCGTTTCTGTTTTTGTTTGGCCCGCTGCTGACTGTCCTCACACAGAGAAATTGTCTGACTGACTACCTTTTCATTAACTGCTTCACTGGTGTACTCGAGCAACAGTATAGTGCTCAAAAGTTCTTTGGAGGTCGGATGCGTGTGTGTCTTTGTGCATGTGCCTGTCACCTAAAGGATGGAGACGGGTGTTTTTAAGACTGAGGAAGTCTTGAGTGCTTGTTTTATTGTGTGAGCCATTATAGACTGTTGCTCTGTGATTTGGTTCAATTTGTGTGATTTAGCCTCCTTTTCTTATTTCTTACTTTTCCCTTTATTCTATACATCCTGTCTCCACTCTGTCTTCTATTCTGTCGCGCTCGTACACACACTTCACGCTTCCTTTTGGCATAACTGTGTTTGGCGTGTGTACGTGGGCCAGCGTGAGTGCATATACATATGTGTGTGTGTGTCTGTGTGTGTATGGGGGGGTAGTCAGTCAGGGATGAGGGAGGCAAAGGAGCAAAGGGGTACGTGGTGGGGGCTGGGGGGTCCAACACTCCCGGGAGAGAGGCAATTTCACAGCTGGTTTGCTCCTTAGGCAGTCAGGCTGAAAATGCTGCAGATTTGTGGAGCAAATTGAAATGGTGTCAGTGCAGGAACAAAGCGCCGAGCTGAATGACGAGGTAGGTGTGTGTGTGTGTGTGTGTGTGCGTGTGTGTGTGAGGGAGAGAGTGAGGTGGGGTTGAGGGGTGCTAAATTCAATAACAATCCTGTAACATTTTAGCCACGCCTTTCTGACACCTGTCAATCAATCAGTACGCAGCGACCAGCCCGCCCACAATCAGCATTATATTGTTTGAACGTGAGCATCGTGTGCCTCTGTGATGTGTGTGCGTTTTTATTTTTCAAGAGGACGAAGCGGTGTGTAGTGTTTGTACCGACCGAGCTTGTTCAACCTTGGCAACCGTAACCGAGGCTCCATTATGGGATGTGCATGGTTTGGTTGTTGACTAGGCAGTGCATCAACGGTCAACAGCTGTGCGTGCCATGTGGGCAGCCATAGAAAGCCATTAAACACGCACACACTCACTTTCACACATCACATAGTTTGCATTTAGCTGCATTAGATACTCTCGCCACTTGATTATGCCACAGCAGTAAAAACTGAAATTACAATTACGCACATTGCCGATTGGCAGGTATAATGGGCACACAAGCTCACTTCACACACACACACACAGATACTGACACGCAGGAATTGTCAGGGGATTCTTCCTGGTGGTAATAATAAAGCACTCGGCGCACACCTGATGGCAGTGTGGGGTCGGGGCTTAGCGTGCCCTCTGCAGCGTAGCAGGGAAATGACGAGCCAATAACTGCAATTAAACATGCAGTATAATGGCTAATCAAATTGACAGCCTCGGCTGTTCGCATGCCTCTCTCACAATGGCTTATCACAACAAACTATTATGAGGGAGGGTATTTCAGGCCTGATCCCCTCTTTTCTCTCTCTCTCTCTCTCTCTCCCTCACTGTCTCTGATTCTCTCACTTCTTTCTGCATCTTTACCCTTTTCTCTCTCTTTTTTGCTCTTCTTCTCGTCTTCCCTCCCACCACTCTGTCTCGCTCATCCTCTCCGTCTCTTTCCCCCTCTCTCCCTCTGGCAGGCTGTCGTGTGGCTCCACTTAATTGCAGTGGAGATTAACAAAGCAAGCAAATTTGTTTTCTTGCTTTACCGTGTCACACAGAGGAAGGGAGATGTTTTCGGGGAGGTATAGTCATTGGAGCGGGGCGCACCCTCATAGTCACGTTCAATCAGGCTGTTTCTCAAACCGGGTTTATTATTCTGTTGTGGATGTTATTTTTGTCCTGTCATGATCTTGACTCCTCTCTCAACAAATTGAAATAATGGTGATTAATCACTTATCGAGGCAAACGGGAAATAAAACGGAGGATTGTTAGTGAGTCGGCTGTATATATCTAACCCAAAAATTAGCCACAAAGCTTCCAATCCACCATCGCTCAGCAGCGCTTTTACCGAGAGTCATAAAACTGAGTGGCAGCTTTTGTTTATCTCATGTTTTTGCTGAAGTAACTCTATTTGTGTGCTTATTCTATTTGCAGTACTCGGAAAAGGCCCTTTACAGCCAGCTCTGCTTTTACAAGTTCATCTTTGACTGGGACTACGCAACTGCTAAAGTACTACAACCTGATGAGAGAAGTAAGACTACACATACACAACATTCATGTTTTTTCATACTAGAAGGGTGTTGTACATACATTTTCACAGCTCTTGTACTGTCAGATGCATTTTGTGTCGTGTTTGTTGTTCAGCAAGGTGCTGCTTTTGTAACTTTGATCATATTTTCTCCGACTGTGTTTGCTACTCCTCTGCTATACTGCCTTCGGAGCTGAAATCAAGTTAGTCGAAGCACCGAACTTTGAATTTCAATGTCCTAACGAGGCTTTCTCACAAATACACATACAACATAGCATTAGCAATCAATGTCTCAACATAAACCTTTTACCCAGGCTGCACTTAAAATATTCACCAATGATGTGTCGCGCACGCAAGCACAAGCAAACGCACAAGTAGCGAGCATGGGCATTGGTTATGGGGAGGGGGTTAAGGACATTCAGCTCCTCGAGTCGACAGCCCTAATTTAGGAGACGGATTCAATCACACACACATACAGAATGCAAAACGCTCCAATCACTGGAAGAAAGAAGGAAAGAGCCCTCCATCGCTCTCCCTCTACCCCTACCCTCACTGTCCATCTCTACCGCTTTCTCTCCCTTGCTCTCTCTCTCCTTTCTCTCTCTCTCTCTCCCTCTCTTGGACAGGCACTCGTTTGGCTGTGTTGATTGAAAACAGGTTTTAGATTTGGGGAAATGATAGGGGGAGTAATGGGCGCGCTGACGAAAGGATAGCCCTTCTCCTATAATGGGACATGGAGCGTATATTTCCCCCCTTGGACTCAAATAGACGCTACTCCAGCGATCTGGGCGCACTCAGTAGGCGTCAGCGACAAGGCCTCTTTACCCATAGTTCTCCCTGATTGATGTCACTTGATTAGAAAGGGCCGCTGGGCCGAGTGATTTATTTATTTGATTAAATATTTATGTATGTATGTTATTTATGTATGTACGCCTGAATGTTGCGAGTATGTGCGCTCGGACCTGAGTGAGGCAGCAAAAGAGTGAGATAGAAGAGTTAAATATAACGTGTAATCAACAGATGACCACTCAGAAGATGGAGCGAGCTGAAATACAGGGATTGGACCATTGTAGGGGTGGTGGGGGGTGCACTAACATGATTATAGCCTCCATTTTTGCTTTCTTTTATTTCTGTCTTCGCCCAGATGCAAGAAATCATCGCCAATCAATTCTCGACTCTCCTCCTTTCTTTATGTTCCCGCGCTTTGCGATGTTTGTGATCTGTGCGCGTTCTCTTCCTGAGTTTCAGTGTGATTTTTGTGTCTCACAATACAATACGTCCTTTACATCGTGGTAAAGTGTTGGAATTGTGTTGCTTACAATTTACTGTACACATAAAAGACGCGCTGTTCGGTAAACACGTGGAATCATTGTGGTGCAGTTTAACATCCCAACTTGTGATGCCTAAGATGTGTTCCACAGACCAGAAATGACAGAGGAAAAGAAAATAGGCTAAAAAAGTGACATTTCACATGTGATGCCTGTTTAAACGGCCCATCTCACAGGGTTTCTTTGCAGCATTAAAATAAATGGAATTTGAATATAGTCATTTACACACCCGGAAAGATGCGTCTGCGTCCAGACTACAGCCCCTAATCTTTCTCTAAATATAAAATTCAGAGTTTCTAAAAATAACTTGGTCTTACAAGCAGTGATTTTGATGGCATTTGGAGAAGGCAGCCGAAATGTTGACCACTGTGAGAGAGCGCGTGGGCAAAAGCGATTCAAGAAGTATGGTGTTGGACTGAACGCACACTCTGACACAGAACTGTATGAATGTTATAGCCTGTAAAATAGTTCTCGCCCAAATGCCTTTTAACTTTACCAAATCCAGATATCTCTGATCAAATTTTACTTTTGCCGTGATGAAGTTACTACAAAAACAAACCACCTTAAGGAAAACATGCTTACCACATTCATTCATTGTCGTTGGTCTCTGGCACTGTGCTGTAAAACTGGCATGGGACCGGGTGCCACTTTAGGTTTAAAATTAGATGATAATGTGTCCATGTAAAATAGTCTTATGGATTTTTTTTAACTGTTGTGCACAAGAATGTGACTTTTGATGCATTTATATAACCATTAGGAACCCTACATTTATAGTAGGTACACCTACATTAACAGTAAGAACGTTTGTTTCGCTGTGGTTCATTGAAGTGTGAACTCCATAATGCACATGACAGGACTACTTTAAAAGAAACACAGCAATGAATGGGGTATCAGTGTTTTCATATCATTATCGTAAACATTTGTTTGTTCTAATTTGTAGATTCATTTGACAACAGTTGCGCTGCATGTGCATGAAGAGTTTGAAAAATATGTGCATTTGACTTTTTTTTAACTTCGAAAGTTGTTCTTGGACTTTGATATAATTACCAGACTTCAGATTTAAACGGTAAGTATATAGTGCATTTTCTATTATTTGGTTCTTTCAGATGAAGTTGAGGATTCCTATGTAAAAAGAAATAGGTTAGATGTTCTTGTCTCTATTGCAATATTCACCACAGCTGACATTCATGTGTGTTTTAGCTTCCAGCTTGCTAGGCTGTTTGTAGAATCTTACACCATCAAAGTATCTCGATTATCATCTTTAATAGGATTTTATTTGTAAATATCTGAACATGTTCAGTTATCATCAGCACTTGTTTGTATCAGATAAATCAATTTCCATTTAGTTTCTTTAAATCTGCCCCCCCCCCCCCCCCCGCCCCCCCCAAGTGTTTCTCTCCTAACCTAAAGACACATTTCAAACACATTTTACCTGCTTTAAGCCCTGAATATGAGTGCAGGTAGCAGCGATTCTCTTTGTGGTTTCTCTTCTTGCTCACTGTTTTATAATTTCACCCTGAAAATGATGACATGCATTCACTTAGTCCGGGTTGGTGTTAATCGATTTTTATGAGGTACAATACCATGAGCCACAGTATGCTGGCAACCTTTAACAAAATAAAAGCACATATAGTCAAAATAGTTTAAACACGTAAAAACGAGATTTTTAAACCATTTACTTGCATAATAAGAATCTAGATCTTTGTACTCTAATGTTAGATTTCTGAAAAATCTACCCAGAAGTCAGGCTATAAAGTATGGAATGTTAAAATGGATAATGTGTGTAGGAACCCAGCTGTCATGTGCTGACCTTGTATCCAATACCACCTCTATTCATCTTAGTACCACATTAGAGATCCACTTTGAGGAGAGATGAGGCCGAAACAGGAAGTCTGCGTGATCATTCACCTGCACTGTTTGTCCTGACAAGACTTCATCCAGATATCTGCAGACAGCTGGTTAGCTAATAATCCAAACACTGTTCAGATAACTTTCACAGCATTCAGTTGTGGGTTTCCCTCTGTCATTCTGTAGCCACTACCATATATACATACTGAAACCTTTTAGAGTTATATCATGCACCAGCACAAGAGCTCATTACAAGTGTCAGAAATTTTGCAAACATTTCATATCAGGTTTATAATTACTCTCTTTCTGCGTTTAGGGTAAACAGTGTGTTGCAGCTGCAGTGGAGGGAATTCAGTAGGTAAAGCTGTAGAGGGAGGTGCACTGAGTGTGCATTTGTGGTCTAGTTTCCTCTAGAAAGAGTGTCTTCATGGACTGTAATGGGTCAAAGATCAGGGGGCAAACAGGTTAGAAGGCTGTACCGGGACTGGATGATGTGTAGACACCGACCTGTTTACCTGTTGCTCCACTCTGTCATACCTCCAGATGGAAGTACGGTGCTCTTTTTTTATTTCCTTTCCCTTTGGACCGTTTGGTTCCTAAACACTTCCATGCTTTGTCCCCAAAATCTGTTGTGCTGTCATTGATGTTCAGCACAGACCAGCCCTCTGTAGAGCCACTTTGACCTCCTCAAGAACTTAAATTGTTACATTGGCACTTCCTTGCTTCCTTTTAATAGTCTCGTACTTGTGTTTGTGGCATATGTATTCATAAAATTACCATTACTCAATGCAGTTCAATGTTTGATTAGGGATGCTCTGCTCCACCATGTCTGTATCAGGGCTAATACTGACCTTACACGATGGTTTGGATAAGGGTATTTAGATATTAAATGCACTTTATTGGATCAGTACATTCCTCATACTGATATGTAATTTAAAAAGACAAAATTGTGTTATTGTCACACTTTGGAAACATTGAAGCTTAAGGTAAAAAAATCCCCGGAGCAGCTACAACACAGGATTGTATTTGTACAAGTATACTGATACTGACTGTGATTTTGCAATTTCTTACTCTGACAAGAAACCCAGCGGAGTTATGTGACGATCGGCGTACGTTTGTCTGCGTGCAACATTATTCATAAACGGAATAACGGATTTGGATGAAGTTTTCAGGGAAGGTCAGAAATGACACAAGGACCAACCGATTACACTACACGTGCAATATTTATTTCACACTGAATCTTCACTCACCTCCAAGAACAATATGTAAAGTCACTTTATCAGTATATGCAATTTAAAGCTCCTGTTTTTCTGTAATTGCCGTTCTTTCTCATTGTATTTTATTGTAATTTTTATTGTCATTCATCAGATATGTGCATCTGTATAAAGATGCCAAAGGATTGCGATAATTCTTCTTGCCGGTCGGGTGCAATTGCCAAAAACTGCATGTTTGTAAAGTGGCTGGCTGGCTGGACCAGGAGGAGGAGAAGTGGGAAATGGGGAAATGCAAATTCCAGCAAAAATGACTAGGAAACATGGATTTCAGAGAATGACTGCAGCCCACGGGTGGTCAGGGGTGGTCTCCGGATTCAGAAATAGTCAAATGTAGGGACAGTTTTCATATAAAAATCATCTTTTACAGTATAGCATTAAAAAAAAGTGTTAAAAAAACATTATATTTGACTGGCTGATTTCTGAAGAAACTCTGACAATGCCATATGAATGAACAGCCTTGACGAAGTACTGCACTCTCTTAGTGTTTTTCTTGTTTACTATGAGACATCAGAAATACCAGCTTGTGCTCTTACTATGTTTGTAAGACTAGGGTGATGGTATAGATGTTATATTTCATCTGTTAATCCTGGCAGGAGGTGACAAACATGGCAGATCTGTTGGGACTTGAACGCGGCATGTTTTAGTCAGCACCTATACATCACTGTGTTGTTGATAACGGCTTACATTGCGAGGCTGCATCAGTTAGTCATGTCTGACGACGCCAACAAGCCAGTGTCTAAACCAGATGATTAATATCCAACACACACCACTGTGTTCCTTGAAGTGAGGAAGTACACGCATACAAACACTCATGCTGATATAAAATATAGGTTTAAGGTGTTATCCCTCAGTCCTGGGGCAGTAATACCCCATATTACTGCATTACTCACCCGGGGGCCACACTGCTCAGATTACAGAGAGGAGACATACAATCCTATACACCCAACTCTATATTCTGTCTCTGTACATAGACCGGTGTCTCTGGGGGAGTGTATGCATATATACCTATAGTGATGAAGAGCAGTGTTTGTGCACCATTTCAGCTGAATATTTTGTCTTTTTGGTGGTGATTGTAGTGAATACAGACAACTTCAAATGCCGCTAGAAGAGCTGGTTTAACATTGTTGTGGCTGACTGAGGTTTTGAACTTTGATCTGGTTTTTAAAACAGTTAAAGCTCATAGACAGTTGTTCAATGTCAGGAATTTTTAAAAAGTCACGACCTAACTAAACTATTTCTTATTTTCTTTTTGTTTCTACTCTCCAGTGTTGTCGATATTTTTGTAGTATGATTAACCAAATATTAATCACAATCACAATTTTGACTTCCAACAAATAAACGATCATGATCAGAGGGATATTGACGTATAAAATGTGTGCTGTGCTAATAGATTTTTTTTTTGTGGTCACACTCCAGTCTAGGAGATGCACTGAGTTCAGGTGAAGAAGAACCTTAATCTAATTCTTATTTTGACTCCTGTGAATGTCAGCATGGATGTGAAAACTGGGCTGTGTTTTTTAAATCTGAAAGTTTTAGAGATGAAATGTTGCATTTCTAAAACCAATTAAGAATCAGGATCTCAATAGTGTTTATAATAATTGTGATAATCATTAATGTGTCATCTAGCACTATAATTGTATTTATAACTATTAATGCATCAGTGGAAAACGTGTTCCTTTGTTACAATGAACGGAAATACTTCTTCTTCACCCGGTTCAACACAGTTTTGCTGCCAAAAATATATACAAGCACACCAAAATGGCATTAATTTGTTCATGAATATACTCCCCACAAAGGCACTGGATTTACTCTGTTGGTAGAGCAGCTGTTTTGTTGTGCCCAGAATTCACGGAACTGTAACTGCATATGTAACTCTTTGTTTTTACATCTGTACTGGCCGGTACAGCTCACCTATCCATCCATTAGCTATAGCCACTGTAGAGGCTCGCAGTGGGCTGGTGCCTATCCAAGCTTACATTGGCCGAGGGGTGGAGTACGCCCTGGACAGGTGGGCAGTTCAGCACAGAAAGAGATTGACAACTGAACACACTCAAACTCACACCTACACCCAATTTAGAATCCAAAATTAACCCACTAGACACAAAAAGGCTTCAAACTCACCTCAGTCTCCACCTTCACCGACATCCAAGACAGATGCACAGTTACTTGAATTGCTAGCTTAGCATAAGCAGGGCTCTTACAGATGCTCCAGAGTGCCAGAACAAAGGACATACAGTACAGTATATCTGCCACAAACACTACAATGCTTATCGACACCACTTACCTGCAAGTAGTCTTTCTGTTTTTGCTTTCTCAGCAAGCTGCTCTCAATCTTTCATACTCCATGCTCTCCACAGACGCGTAACAAGTTGTTGGTTTTGGCCTTTTTCAGTCTCATCTTTGACATTTGCATGTGTTTTTGTTTACTATGAGTAAACGTGAGTCATGCCATACTGTAATTCTTGTTGTGTCACATAGTTTTGATAATATCTGAGTAGTTGTTTTGTGCAGCCATTGTAAAGTCTGAATGCACATGTTTTAGAGTGTAGCGAACATATATCATACAGCACATTAAAGGAAAATAGCTTTACATAAGTGCTCTGATTCGACGCAGAATGTAATTTGATCAGCTTCTGGATGCGTGTGTGTGTGCATGTACTCTGCAGTGCTCTTGTATATTTGTGTGTGCACATTTGCAAGCGTGCGCCCGTCTTATCTACATGTACATTGCATTTTTGTGCCTGATTGCTGCGACTGAGTAAAACATGGAGGTAATTTCATCCGCTGCAGGAGATCTCTAATAGATTACACACACACACACACACAGAGGCGCACACACCATGAAAAAAAACATGCTGTCCGTTCCTTAGCTGGGAACATCCCGTATCAATGACTTTTAAATCATTTGGTGTCACTTTTCTTCTCCCCGTTCTCTCTTTTCATGTCCCTCCTCCCTTGTTTCCTCTATCTGTTGCCTTTCTCTTCCCTCCACCACCCCCCCCCCCTTCCAGGTCTCAATCTTGAGTGTGGGCAGTATGATTGCGTGTGTGAGCAATAATGTAATTTTGCCGCATTGATAAAATATAAATTGTCCTTGAGCTGCGCTTTTCTAATGATCCATTTACCGACAGCTTCCCTATCACCTCTCTGTGCTCTGCATTTGGTCCTCTTCTACCCTCCCACTCCTCTTCCTCTCTCTCTCTCTTCTTTCTCCTCTCCTCCTTTCCCCTTCTCCATTTTCTTCCCTCTCTCTCTCTCCTCTCTCTTCATCTTCCACACCCCCCCTCCCTTTCACCGCCGATAGAAAGCGGGGTGGCAAAATCCGCGGGTGCGATTGTCAAATCAATTATTCATTCTGTGCAATTACACTCACACAAAGAAGTTTCCCTGTGCTCCGAGTGGTGATTAAATTAACTGCTATTCCAGCTGCCCGTCGCCACCAGCCTAATAGAATATTCATGGAGGCGGCCGACGGAATGGCCGATCTCCATTAACTTCATCATGCTCACTTAATTACAGGCTTGTTATTGTATTTACACCTAGTTAGAGCGTGCAGAGCCCCGATCTACTCGTGCCCAGCACCGCCAGCGTGTGCGCGAGTGTGTGACAACACCTAGTTAGAGCAAAGATAACCCCTGATACACTCACTGTGCATGTGTGAGTGTGTGTGTTGTAGTCCATGTGTGTGATTGAAAGAAAGATGGCGTCCAGGCTGACAAATTCCTGCCCAGTGTGTTCAATTAGACAAACTTTTCAAGATCTAAAGAGACATTGTGCTCTCTATCCACATGCCATTTTCCATCTTCCATTCCAGTCAGCATCTCTTTCTTTCTTGTTATTTTCACTCCTTTCTTTTTTCCTCCACGTCTCGGCCTTCCCCAATAACGCCGTCCCCCCTCTCTCCTCTCCTTCCGCCTCACACTCCCTCTTTAGGGGAGGCTATTTATTTGAACTACACTCCCCACTGTGCAGCGCGGTCTCCCCCTCTTTCTTTTCCTCTCTGTGACTCTTAAATCATTCTTTTATCTGTTCACCACACAGTGATTGAGGTGGAAAAGAGAAAGGAGTGAGGAAGGGGAAGAGGAGAGGAGGGGGAGAATTATTTTCTCCTACCTTTCAGAAATGATGACATGATTGCTTTCGCTTGATCATGCATCATCACCCCCTTCTATTCCCCAGATAAATAGACTAGTCTGCCTCTCTTCTCCCCTTTTTCTCCCTCCATCCCTGTCCTTGCTAGCATGAGGATTATCTGGTAATAGTTGCCGCTGGCGTTTAAGTCAACCACACCATCTTCTATGTGTGTGTGTGCACATGCATGTGTGATTGCCGTTTGTCACATGCATGTTTTTTTTTGTGACTGCCAGTTATTGTGCTTTTTAAGTGTTTAACTACCTTCGTCGTTGGGTATATTCTTTTAGTGTGTGTGGCTGCCTCACTGTTGATCACTGTGTATCTAACCTTTGTTCCCTTGGGCAGTCAGTGGGCTGGTATTTATCCAGCAGCCACTAATGTAGCAGGCAGGAAGGACGAGGCAGGAGATGGCGAGGACATGACAAACGGCCATATGGACGACTTTGCGTGTCTGTGTATACACAATGTCGCGTAGACACAAAACAAGCACTCTGAAGACATCCCCTTTGGGCATCAAAAAGCAGGGATGTAGTCTGAGTTACAGCTACCATTTTCATTATCAGCTAATCTGAATTATTTCCTCCGTTTATCGTTCGTTTTTTTTGCTGTCAGGAAATGATGAAAATGCCCCTCGCTATTTTCCTCCGCTCCACTGCTCATTGACTTTATTTGCTGCTGACACCCTGTCATCATATATGCGATACTGTTTACCTAAATTATGTTTGTTTGACAACCAGACGTTGCAAATAAAGCGAATACACTAATAGATGTTGCATTTTTATGTTCGTTTTGGACTTTTCCCTTTAAAATTCAACAGTTCATTCTCCGTATAAAAGAATGGATTAATGCAGTCAAATCTGTACAGACGAAACAAAACTGCGTAAGTCCATTTTCCTGTTTCTCCACCAGCGTCTGCTCCTGTCTACTCACTGTTATACCCGATGTAGCTTGCTGCACTCCGGCGTGATGGCGTGTTATTACTTGGTTTCATGATACTTCATCTACACTTGACGCTCGGTATAATGTTGTAAAGAATTGCTTGTGGTGGCCACCCTGCTCAAGATGGTTGTCTCGAAGTCTTCTCCCTAGCCTTATTATGGCCCACCTGAAGAGATAACAGGGACAAGATATTGACTTCATGCTCTCATTGGGCTTTTCTATCGATCTCATGAATCCTGTGTGTGTGCATGTGCCATCGACCCATCAGTCCAATTCTGTGCGATCGCCCTCCCAGCCCTCGAACTGATAGCATTACTTGCAGATGGCATGAGATCTCCTAGCTCTCCAGTTAAGAGTGAGACACTGTTAAGTGTTTATTAGTAACGAGACATGGATGACGTGCCTTCTGTTACAGTGGGACTCTGATATTACAGACGGACAGCATCTGGAATCACCCATAAGTGAAGGATTACATTGAAATGCATGCATTGTAGTGTTGCTTTTGATGTTCCGTTGAGCTCCGTCAATGATAACTCTTCTGTCCTTCCTTCTTCAGCTCAAGTTAAAGGGATGGCCAGAGCAAAGGATGTGTATCGGAGGCTAAAGGAAGTGCCAGAGAAAGCCTTGGCAACCAGTGGCTACTCGGAGATTAACCTGGCCAAACTTTTCCAGGCTTTCTCTTCCCTCAAGTAAAACAACACACGCACATCTGCAGAGGCAACACCGCCAAGAGGCTGCGACATCAAAGCTGGACATTTGCACATTCACCTACAGTTTCCTTTGGTTTCCAAATATAGCAGGATTGGTTTTTACCCTCATATTGTCTTCGTTAAACCTACCAGGCTTGTTATATAGCAGCTTTAAACCCAATCACACTTTCACAGTTTTCTTCACACACATTCTCATGACTTGACCTCATCACCCTGACTCTGTATGGTAAAGGGAGGGGGGCAGCAATCATACCTAAATGACGGTCTATTGTGCGTGCGGAGGCTAGCTGAGCCCAGATGTGTGTCTAAGTGTACGCATGACTTATCCTCGGAGCAGCCAGTATACTCCAAAAGCCACTAATTAGCCAATGACAGCGACCCGGGCCACTAAGACCACTGGATGCCTGCAGCGATCGGACACTTGTTCTGATTACCACCATTCATCCTGTGTGTGTGTCTGTGTGTGTGAGATCAGTGGATGAAAGAAAGGTGTAAGGAGGATGCAGGCAGTGACGGGGTGAGGGAGGCCACACGTGCTGCTCCCTCGTTCTTTTGTCCCAGTATCGAACAGCTGATCTCCTTCTCCTCCACTGCCTCTGTTTAACTGATGTCATTTCACCCCTTTCACTTCTTTTTTTTTTTATCTTCTCCCACCCCACTTTACCCTCCCTCCTCTTTGGAAATTGTATTTTAAAGCATGCAATTTTCTATGTATATGAGTAGTATTTCTCAGAGGGGACTGTCAGTTTTTTTCTTGTAATGACCAGAATTTGATTTGAATTGATGATTTTTCGTACTGAAACCTCAATAAATAAAGTTAAACAGATAAGAAGTTAATCTTGTGTTATTTGCAGAAAGTAGGAGGGAGTAGTTTACAGAAATGGGTGGATGGATATCCTGTAGTGTGTCCTGTAACTCAACAAACATGCAATTAAAGCTGATTATTAAAAAAACGAAATGGGGAATCTAAAAATTGGCAATCTCTCTGTTTTTAATTTTGGGGAGTTAAATTGAGCTTTCTTCAGCTCCAACTGAAACCATATTTAAGGGATTTAATCTCATGATATTCATTTCTTACTAACAAAACACCACAAAATGACCAAAAGACTGAATGACAATCTGTGTGTCCAAACTCAGACGCTCGCTCTTCTCTCTTATGTCTCCATTTTTTTCGAGATCGAATAAAAATGTCTCAGTGAGGCTGTGTTGTAAAAAGTATTTAATGTGCCATAATGTACTTTTGAGTGGATCCACATGCTCTTTCCTGCTTTTGAATATACTCACAGTACACATAATGTGCATTAATCTGCCGCTGAAAAACATCCCTAAACAAATGCACTACTTTTCTTGAAAGATGGTTTGCTAAAATCAATGTCTACCCATTTTTTTTAAAGAAATTATGAAGTCTTTTTTAAGTATATATCTTTGTTTTTTGGAAAAGGAATGAATTTGCGGCTGAGGATTGCCATCAGGGTGAGAGATGGTGCATTTGATGTGTTTTTATGACAAAAATACATATATGGAGGAATTTTATCAGCCTCACACTCTATATTTTTTAAAATCTCCAAACAGGCGTCCTCTCTGAGCTGATGAATGCCTGCTTCAGGGTTATAATCTTCAAAACGAACCTATAAAATCACCATTTCTTTGCACTCATGCCTAATTATGTAACAATCCGGCACCAAAAGCACCCCTCCTCTCTGATTCGACATCACACCAACATATTAATGAATAAACCACAATCCAGGTGTGTATTTTTTCCCCTCATACCTCCCCTCGTACTGCCTGTATTTACTCCGCTGTGGTTAAAGTTCAGCATGCAACTCGCTGCATGAAGTGTTCCGCCATTTTTCCAAGGAAAAAAAAAACGTTCCTTTGTGTTAATACAGTCGAGGGATTTTTTACTCCATCCTGCCGTGTGCATTTCCATAAACACTGCACGCCTCACAAATCACTTCAAACCACTGTGACTTGTGAAGGCAACCTTAAGTGGGCTGAACACTTAAACCATGATTCACTATGCAATGGATAGAACATGCTGTGTGTGTGTGTGTGAGAGAGAAAGCGTCTCCATGCATTTACAGCCTATTGCTCATAACTTTACATATTTATTAAATCATATCGGCACTTCTCCCACTAGTTCCTTAGCTCCTTGTTTTTTCCCTCAATTTAATCAGTAGATGTGCGCCAGGGCCTGCTATTCCCACTGAGAGCCCTGTGTTTTTTGTCCTCCCCAGTTTGGAGTAAACCCAGTCAAATTAAGTCCCTGCATTAATTCGACCCTGCTAAAGCTAATAAGGTCGAACAAGTCTCTTTGTATTGTCGTGTTAAGCTTTATTGCTTGTCGTTTTGACCAGCGATGGACAAGGTAGGCTTTGATGAGGGAATTAGTCGCCTATTCTGTCCCTGTTATTCATAGCGCGGTGGAACATACAAGCGCCGGAGAGGGTGTCAAAAGGAGAGCCGGTCCTATTGCAAAGTGTCTCCCTTGTTGGAGCTGAAAGGGCGGTTATGAGACGATAAACCGCTTAATACACTGAGCTAATTGGATGAGAGCAAGAGAGACGGGGAATTAAGGGGCGATCCGAGAAGGGGGAGCGCGGAGCCGTGGCCCCTGCTATTCAGGGGCTTTTCATGGGGAAGGAGGGGGGACCTGAGTCTCCGCCTGGGGTGAGGAGAAGGGAGGGAGGTAGAAGGGGGTGTTCATCAAAGCGCCTTTTAGAGCTACCTCTCCCGGGGACTGAGTTGAGGACTGATCCAGCCCAGGCTGTGGAGTGATTGGGCCTATTCTCCCAGGCAAGGGACGTGGTGGGAGAAACGAGGCCCGGGAGAATCCAAATCACGGGCCAAATCAAGTCCAAGGGAAGGAGGAAGAGGGGGGCAGAGGCGGTGATGAAAATGGGCAGTCAGTGGGAGTGACATTTTCCCGGATACCTGGATTTACCTGAGCAGCATTAGAGCCAGCACACTGACTACATAGCGCTTTCTCCACCCCCGTTTTTTTGCGGCCAGATTGCAAGAAACCAGCTCCTGATTGGACACAATATTCATTATCATTCACACAACAAGGAGCCTCCCTGCTCTAATCCCAACTTGCACTGCCCCGTCCTGAATGAACACATCCAACAAGTGTGACTTTATAAATCCAGAGCCGCTGCATGCCCCCCCTCCTTCCTTCCCAACAACATTTCAATTTTCTCGCCTTTTTGCGCCGCAAAAGAAAGTTTAAGCCGCGCTCCCAGCGGGTCATCCGCCTCCTGGCATTCCCCAGATATTAGGGACAAATTGGTTTGCCATTCATTAGTTATATTCACAATAAGATTAAAAACTCCCCGGACAATCTCATCAAAACCCTATAGGGCCATACACGGAGGAGAGACGAGGAAAAAAAACACGCTCCAGTGAGCTTGAGCAAAAGAATTTTAAAAAACATGGAGCTCTCACACATCGTGCGCACAGGAGAAAATTGCTTTTTATATTTTTTTGTGTGTGTTGTTGCGTTATGCTTCAAGGAGCAACTAGTGTGGGAGAAATGCATGCACGGGAATATATATATTTGCATCTTGTTTGGGGTAAATTGAGTGATTAACAGGTAGAGGACCTGCAGACTTCTTAAAAGAAGATGAAGAAGAAGAAGATTTTTCGCAGATGCAGACAATACCAAAAAAGGAAGGGACTACATTAATCCGCAGGGGTAATTTCACGCGATTTGCTCGGGCACCATGGATGGGTCAAACGGAGGAGAATAACCATTGATTGCTGTAATAGTCCTGCATCAGTGGTGAGATCCAATGGAGAGAGGGATGGAGGAGGAGGAGGAGGAGGAGGAGGGGATGGATGGAGGGGGGAGAATTAACTCTAGGAGGTTGTGTGTGAAAGCCCGTTTGATGAAGTGGTTTGTTACTTCATTAATGACAAAGCGGACTCGCTTCCATCGACACGGCATTACAGATGTTAAGACCAATTTAGCGCCTTTAAAGGGTCTTAAAGGAAGTTTTGTGACGGGGCCCCCCGAGATAAAGTGGGCGATCTAATTGAAAACCCCTCGCCTTTGTCGCGCGTTTCACATGTTGGGGATTAAGCTCATGAATATATGGTCAGTATTTTGTCAACTCCGCTGAGGAGCAGAGACGCACGCAGCGCATTGGGTTTAATACATTTTGCAGGTGGAGCCATAAATTCCTTCTTTCTTTGTCTCCTTCAGGCATTTTGCACATCAGGCAACCTGTTACTGAACTTGAATGGCTTTCATTGCACATTTCAAGAGACTATCCTGCTAAAATCATCCTCGTAATAATATAAAAAGCAGCATAAATTGAATTCTCCTGCAAAATTCATCTTTAATGTAAGACAGAAAGCACATTTGTTTTTTCCATAACACCTTTTATTAATAGTTCTATAATATTCTATTTCGCATTGTTTATTTTTCCTGGTTTTAGGCCTATGTCAGTCCTAAAGGAATTTGAAATAATAAAAGATAACTCATTTTACCAATGTAATTTATTCAAATTAGCATTATTAAACCAGGAAACTTACAATCACTTAATAAGAAAAAAAGAGAACTGTCCTTCACTCATTTCTTCTGGGGAAAAAAAGTTTTTTGTTGACATAAATAATTATCTAAAAACCTAATAATTCATAAACACAGGTGAAATTCTACACATTCATTAAACACTACACCGAGTGCAAATTATCAAAACACGGCCTCTTGAAATATACACGACCTTGTTTTGAAAATCATCCTTTTTTTTGTTGTCGTCGTCGTACTTTTTTCCTCCTCCTTTTTTACACAATATGTACAGTTTTTTTTTTCCTTTCACACAGTCAGACATGTCTCAGATCTCAGCGTTGCTCGCGTGTCCAGGAGTCAGATTCAGCTGAAGGGCCACTGCTGTGATAATAATCAAAGAGGAAAAAAGAGGAGGGAGGGGAAAGAAAATGGCAGATTGTAGGAAATGTACAGAAATCTGATGCGGATTCAAACAATCTCGAATAACTCTGCTCTGATCTGGACATTTTTAAATATATATATATTTGTGCAGTGGTGCAGCTGAGGGTGACTGCTGGACAGGAAGCAGTGGAGATGAGACAGGCTTGCAGAGAAGGCTATGGAAGGTCTATGGACAGTTTTCCTTTGGTTCAGGGGGGGGGACCTCCTCCAACTCGCCTTTGTTATAGACGCAGACCGGCTCAGCCCACATCAATGCATACAGATTAAGCAGTGTTAATGTCGAGCACTCGTGTTGTCCACATTTTAAGTAGCACAAGAATCCTTTCTAAAAGTTCCCCTGCGGTTCTCCAGCTTTCACTGCATGAGTGTTTGTGTGTGTGAGAGATTCAAATCACTGTTTCAGACAAAGCTCAGCTCTTAAATATGACTTGAGAAGCGTTAAGAGCAAAATATACTGAAATTGTGAATGCAGTCAGCGCAGAAAAGAAGCCTCGAAATTAATTATGATGGAAAGCAGTTGTCATAATTGGATTTTTAACTGTTGGAAATGCTGTTGATTAGTTTCCTCCATACGAACTTTTTTTCTGAGCTCCTTGAGGTGTTCTGTATTTAAAATCTTCATTTTTAAAAATTGGTGATAGATAATGTAGTCAAATAAAAGGTAAAATAATTGCCTCGGAAATGTAGTAAAGTGGAAATTTAAGTAATCGTCTTTAGCAAAAGTTAGAGTATTTTCTACTCGAGGAGGTGTACGGTGATGTGTGGAATGTGCTTTTTGCAACACATCAACACTTTTCTGTAGATTTACATTTATAAATCCTTTACAGAAAAGCCACATAAATCTTTCAGCCTCCATCTTATAGTATTTCAGTTGTTCCTAAGTGGGAAAACCTGTAAATTATTAAATTTAATGGACTGCAATTGATGAAAATGTGTGTATTTAGTCTAAAACGATCTGCACACACACACACACACACACACACAAACACTTTTTTTATATAACCAGTGCTCCTCTGAATTTGGTCGTGCTATTTTGTTGGGGAAATGTGAGGTAACAGGGATGGTTGAACAGGGGTACATCAGGACATCGGCCTCCAGAGGTATGAGTGGGGGGTTTTTTTGGGGGGGAGAGAGAGAGAGAGGGATGTATTGGAATGGGATGTGAGCCCTGGGGTGAGGTGCAGAGGGGTGGGGGTAGGAGAACAGGGGAGGCCTGGTGTTGAGTGTTCAGCACACCTCCTTCCCTGCGGCTCCGGTGGGCAGGATGTTAAGCTGAGTGAGCTGAGCAGAGTGTTCCTTGGCCTTGAGGCGCAGCGCGGCGATGCTGGAGGCCCTGCGGTCTGCCGCGGCTGAAGAGGAGGAAGAGGAGGAGGAGGAAGAGGAGGAAGGGTCGGGGAGGACGGGGCCCGCATGGGAGGGGTTCTCTACCGGAGGTGCGGGCTGACGGAGGAGGGCTGCAGCCGTGGAAGCACTGGTCAGAGGACCCATACTGGAGAAGAGCCTGGAGGAAGAGCAAAAAGGCATGAAAAGTACATTAGTGTCTCAGAGTGATAGCAGCAGAAAATGAGCCCTCACGTGGCTTTTTTCCTCCTCTTACTTTACTCCATTTGCTCTAAACCTCCTCCTATACAGGTCTTCTACTGCATGCTGACTTCCTTCTCATACAGAACATGTAGGGAGCTGGCTTATTAATGCTGTATAATATAGAAGCTAATTATGGCATACGGAGTGTGCGGTGTCACTCCTCCTCACAGCTTGTCTCGCAGGATCACACTTTTGGTTAATTTATTAAGGCGTTTCACAAAGTGATTGCGCGCCACTGTGAATGGTTAACGGTATAACATATTTATAATCAGACACTGAGATAAACATGAGGGGAGTGTGACTGAGGATTACTGTAAATATCAGACATTAGAGTCTCATGATGTCTTGGGGGTTTATCTTAAGCTCTGTTGCTGCTGCTATGCATTATTCTACGTGAGCAAAATTGCTGTAATTTTCTGTAAGGGATGCGTGTGAAGGTTATTTTTTCAAAAGCTTGGTGGGATGTGGTGTGAATGGACCAGGTATGAGGCCCACCGCTGCAGCTCACCTGCCAAAAGTGGGTCCGATAAAGGCAGGGTGGCGAAACATGGCGGCCGTGCCCAGGAAGGTGCCCAGGCCGAGCGGGGTGGCCAGCGGTGGAGCCGAGCCGTTGTGAGGCGGTGGGGCCAGGCCCGGGAAGGCAGCGGCCGCGGCTGCAGCAGCCGTCCAGGCAGACTCCAGGGCGGGATGGGGGTGAGGAGGGAAGGGGCCTCCCTCCAGGTAGTGGCTGAGAGGATGGCCCGCCGCAAGCGGGCCTGGGAATGGCAGGCCGGACGGGTGGGCCTGCACCCCGGCCTTCTCACGCTTCCTCCACTTGGCTCTGCGGTTCTGGAACCAAACCTGAAGGGAAGAAAAAAGATGCACATTTAGATCAGAGGGACTAGGAAGTAGATGACAGAAGCAGGAGAACTTACATGTTAAGATGCAGATTCAAGTAATCAAAGAGGCACAGAAATCCACATGGATCATGAAACAAAGCTGCTCCCAGGTTTTTCTAGGTAGAAAAACTCCAAACTCTGAGCCCATTCCTCCCTGTCCAGCTTACTCCACAGCCTTGCTTATTCTCATTAACATCCTGAATGCTGTGTCAGTGTGGGTCTAATAGTTGTGTAGTTCAGGTGGTGACCAACAGGCGGAAAGTCAACGGTAATTACATGCAAGGTAAACTCTGCCGCTCACGGTCCTTTAAATCTACTTTCTGTCTAATTAAACCCCCCCACCCCACCCCCCAGACGGGCTTCGGGTGGGGAGAAGATAATTAAGAGCGGAGTTAACAAAAGATCCGGAAAATTACCGCTGAACTGGCTCCAATCACAATTAATGCGCTTTAAATTAAATTCTTAAGAGGCGCAGGACGAGTGACTTCCATCCGAGAGAGTATTTAACTTTCCCACGCATCCACTGTTGGCCAGTTTGCTCTGCGGACGCACAATGAGCAAAATGTCAACATGTGGGAAAAAAAAAGTGATTGAACGAATGAGGGGCGCGCGCTTGAGCGACACGGGATTGCGCGCGCGCGCGCGCGCACACACACACACACACACACACACGCTCACGCTCCTCGCGCATTATTCCCAGAGGGCTGTTTAGCATTACACAGCCCCTCGGGAATTTATGAGTTTTTATCACCTCCTGATGGCGCCCGTTAAGTGATTTGTTCACCTACGGCCCCCCCACCACCACCACCACTCCTCCTCCTCCTCTCCTTCCTCCCCCTTCTCCTCCTCCCCCTCCCCCTAAAGAGACATCTGTTGTTTTACCGTCGGCCATAACCTCTCGGAGCTTCCACCGTGTTTGAACTGTCTCTCTGGTTATGAGGCCGCGCTTTCGACATGCAAGCCACGCTTTCAGTCCAAAAGCGGAGAGAATGGAGGGAGGGAGGTGAGAGAGAGAGAGAGAGAGAGTGAGGGATGAGGGGGGCAAACACCTTTAATGGTCTCTCATTCGCTCCCAAGTGCAAAGCATCGGATCAATGCAGGTCTATTGCAATCACATAATGGGAAATCAAATAGCATTATCCCCCCCCCCCCTCTCCCCCCCCCCCTCTCTCCCCCCTCCCCCTCCCTGTCCTCACTCTCGGCCTCGCCCCCTATCCGTCCCCACTGATGGGAATTCAAACACCATCTCATCCCAGGAATACAGACAGTGTTTGCTCCGTGCGCCTAAGTGCGCTTTTTATGAATCGCCAGCGTCGCCTTAATTGCCACTAAAACGCGTGTAATAACATTCAATAACAGGAAAGACCTTCCCCGCGCAGCGACTGGGGCCATTTAACACATTTTACGGTAATAAATTATTGCCTCAAATTGGCCCCCGTAATCGTTGATCCTCAATCAGTGACGCATATCACCGGTTATTATCCAGCGCTGGACATTTTATGGAGGATGGATGCTTTTTTCTTTCTCTTTTTCTTTTTTTTTACCTTTTTCCCCCCAACCCTCCTCCTTCTCTTCCTCCAATCCCTATTTGATTTACGCGTCTTCTCTTTTCAAGATAAAGATGGAGCCACTTACTTGAACGCGGGCCTCGGTTAGATCCAGGCGCATTGCGAGCTCCTCTCTGAAAAGAATAAGAAAGGAAGAAAGAGGAAGAGAGAAAAGGCAGAGAGACAGTCAGAAAAGATTCAAGGTTACAGGCCACCATTTGGAAAGCAACGCAGAATTGCTGTTTTGTCCTCTCCTGTTGTTCACTGTCAACAATAGACGACCAAAATAGGCTTGATTTTTTTTTCTCTTTCTCCCTTCTCTCCTCCCCGGCATGAACTGCAGAAAGACGTCATAAGCCATATTCTATTTTCCCTGTCACGGATGGAAAGAAATAGGCCTAGTGATTGTTAGATTTTCCTTAGCCAAAGGCCTGTCACTGTAACAACATAATGGCTGAAATAATGACATCTAAAGTAGCCTGCCACAAAGCAATTGACGCTCCCTTCAGCGTCCAAGATGGGCTTGTAGTCCAAATTAGACCTACAAGTCGCCTTAAAGTAAATCGATTGGAAAATATGAATAATCCCAGTGGTAACAGAAATGTGGAAATGTATGTTCTTGTGTCTTGTAGTGAGAGAAAATCCTTTATTTTAAAGCAAAAAGGGGAGATGTGGTAACTATCCGAATATTAATTTAGGAGAAAATGCGTCTTATTTACAGTATGAATCCAAATAATGTTATTTTCTAAAGCAGATTTCTGTCATTAAAAAGCTTTAAATTCAATCATATAAAGCTCTGCATTTCACTCAAGATGTGTGTGCGCGCGTGTGTGTGTGTGCGCGCGCGTGTGCACCTGCCCCTGGGCTTGAGGTTAGGCCCTCAATGTATATCTGTTTCTTTGCACGCAGTATCATGTCCAGCAGGTAACTTGAGCTGCTCCACTTAATTATTCTCCCCCTGAAGGCAACACCCGTTTTTTTTTATCACCAACAGCAGATACAGGTTACAAGAACAACAAAAAAAGAAAACAATAATAATAAAAACGCCCCAGTATTAGCACTTGCAGGCCTATTGTGTTCACTTATCCAAGGCACGGGTTTAGTGTTGGGGCATTTTATGAGCTGTGATCTGCTCAGTGTCCTGTTACACACGAGGGGGGATTACTGGGGCTGTTTGTGTAATTTTTTATTGGAGAGGGAAGTGTTTATTTCAAAATAAATGTAATTAATTATCACCTTAAGGGCACGGGATTATTTTGTGTTTTATATCTTTGTGCGTATTTTGAAATTAATTTAAATCCTTTCCATCGGAAAGAATATTTTATTATAAGAATATAAACACTAAAACTAATATTAGAAACATTGTTATAGAATAATATAATTACTGATGATTCAAATGCACATTTAAATTCCAATTTATAGGCCTAAATTTACGCAATTTTGAATTTATACATGTGCAGGGTAGTGCAGCTTTGTTTAAAAATGTAATAATAATAATATAATAATAATATTTTGAGTAGAGGTAAAAAGTTTTGAATTTATATATTCTCCTGTGCGTAAAATCTATGTATTTCTTTCTGTCATTTTTTTCTGACCTGGTGAAGACGTCGGGGTAGTGTGTCTTCTGGAAAGCCCTCTCCAGCTCCTCCAGCTGATAACTGGTGAACGTAGTCCTGTATCTTCTCTGCTTGCGTTTCAGCATCCCTTCCTCCGAGTCACTGCCCGCCGACAGACACACGCTGTCCTCCCCGTCCCTCACGTCCCCATCCCCGGCGTTCAAGCTCTCCCTCTCCTCGTCCTTCGGGGACAGCGTCGCCGTGTCCCCGCAGCTCTCCTCCTCCTTCCCCGCGTCCTCCTCGAACTTCAGCGGGCCGAGCTCCACCAGTCCCAGGCTGCCGTCCTCCGAGGCCTCCCCGGGGCTCTGGTCGTCCTCTCCCCGGCTCAGCGACGCGTTCTCCCGGTAGGACTTGCTGCGGCTGATGCTCACCTGCGGCGCTTGGCTGATTTTGAGGCAGTCGCTGGCTTGTTCCAGGAGGAGCCTCTCTCTGTCCAGCTTATCTGCGTGGTCGTGGAGGTACTTTCCTCCGGGTCCGTACAGCCGGCGGAGCTTGGGAGGCAGGTGCATGTCAGCGCTGAGAGAAAGGGGCTCCTTCGTTGGCCCTGGAAAAGAAGCGCACGAAAGGTGTTAAAATAATGAATAAGAAAAGGGTGCTAAATAAGCAGTCCAAATTTCTCCTATGGGATAAACACATTTTATACATTTAATATGGCTGTAAACAATTAATTCAAACTTTTTAGTCTAGTAAACACATTCACTAGCCCACTGTTCCATCAAATTAACGGGATTATTGTGCGTAAAACGTGCGCACTTACCGGTTACATGAAAGCAACTCATGCGCACGACTGTCTACACACTGAGTCTAAATGAGCTAACTTGTTACATTCCTGTCCCCCTACAACATCCTCATATAACCAACATGCTTTTCATTTCAGCTCAGAGCAAACTCACCGTCCGCCGCCTTGTCGAGCTCCCCTCTGCCGGGCAGACCCGTCAAACTTTGCGCCCCGATCAGTCTGACCTTACAGGGACTCCGGCGGCCCAGAATGCTGTCTATGCAGTAAGAGGAGAGCAGCGTTGGGGATTTACTGCTCTTCCTCTCGGCCCGGTCGTGGATATCTTCCTCAAACTGACCGCTCATGTCGACGCCTCGGTTCGGTAACGCCTGTCAGTCTCCCACTCTCTTCCTCTCTCACACACGCTCTCTCTCTCTCTCTCACGGGGTCCGGTGCTCTCCTTCTTGTCTTTCTGTCCTCTCAGGCCGGTGTGTCTGTGTACCGGGACCGCTCACTCCTCCCTCCTGCTCCTCTCTCCCCTCTGTCTGTCCTCTGTCACACTCTCAGCTAATGACAGACAGCGGTTTGGCTGCGTCGCGCTGCGGTCCGGTGTGCCAGGCGCTTCTCCGCTGTGCGCGCTCGCTCAGCATACGTGTCGGCTGTTATTGCGCGCCTGATTGGCTCGTATGTGTGTATGTGGGGAGAGAGACGGCGCGGAGCTGCTTTATATATTTTACGATTAAAGTTAATTTGAGGGAAAGGCAACAAAACCTGGCATGGAATGATTTTTTTTCCACCTCAGTGGAACGAACTCAGAGAATAAAGTTAAACCAAAGCACCTTACACAGTTTTTCCTGCCTGCCGTTGTGATTTAATTTTATTTAATAACATTAAAATTTGTTATGCAATTCTGAACAAATGCGTATTTATTAACAGTGATCAAAAGAAGCATTATTGTTGCCAAAAATTAAAATCTCAGCACAAGGACTGCTGGTCAAAGAGGATAGGCTCTTTTATGACATGTCAGACTAAAGGCACAGGTGTACAGCATAAAATTAAACATAGCTGAATTCCATTTAGCTGCTTTACTTTACGCTGTTGGCTCACTGACACACTGTCAGGGCTTTACTGGACACTTGAGTAGAACAGAGCCATCGCTAATGTTATTGGTAACACCTAAAGTTTTCCTTTTGTGACAGGCTGTAAAAGGCCTTTACTGTAGGCTACAAGCTGTTTGTTTGAATACTGCACTCTCACGAGAGATTTACATGATTATTACTTTAAAATACTGCACATTTTAAAGCATAGATTTTAGTATTGCTCATGAACAACCAGTTAATTGTTAAATTTAGTAGATTTTTACATTTCTCTCCCTTGTATGGCCCATTGTCTTATTTGTATATGTAGCTGAGATTTATTACAATTGCAATAAAAATAATAGTAATAATAATTATAGCATGGGGAATTGGGACTGGGTATTCCTGAAATTGCTTTTGACTTGATTTTTGGCAGTGAACAGATAGACTGGTGGGTTCTTTTATTTCTTTCTTAATTCTAATGTTAGAATAAATCTATTAAACATAACTTGCCATTCTGCACTGACAAGATCGTACTCACTGAAACTTTATACAAGCTAAAAATGCTCATTGCTTGATTTTATTTTATGATCTTTTTTTCTTTCTTTCTTTCTTTCTATTTTCAGTCTAACACATACATACAGGGCATTGAATCCTTCTTCCAACGTGAAAAAAAATCTGGCACGGGGTTTGTGTTCAACCACAGACAGCACCTGCGAAAGCCATGTCAGAAACTCGAGTCACATAGAGAATAGAAATATCAAAAGGGGGGAACAGAATTTGGCCCAATTTCGCAACCTCATGAAAAATCTATCTATCTATCTATCTATCTATCTATCTGTCTATCTGTCTATCTGTCTGTCTGTCTGTCTGTCTGTCTGTCTGTCTGTCTGTCTGTCTGCAATTGGCTGCTCTCTGCTGGAGTTGTGGATTGACTTAAAAAGTGAGGGTGGCGCGGCGGTGATGAGACGCCACACGGGGAGCCGGGGCAGCACGCAGGGACTCCGCCGTGGAGAGGGGGAGAGAGGGAGAGATGGATCGAGAATGTAATTTTAAATGAAAGTCTATTTAACCCGCTGTGAATGGCATGACCCCTATCCTCGTCTCAGAGCCCATCACTGTTAAAGGATCATTTTCAGAATTCAATCCAAAAACTTCAGCAAGCTGCAATTTACTCTCTCTCCCCTCTCTCTCCCCCTTCTCTCTTCCCCCTCTCTCTTCCCCTCCGTTATGTATCTGCTCAGCCAGAGCCTCGCAGCAAACGAAAAATAAACAATAAAATATATGTCCAGAAAATTGCACGAGCTTTTTTTTTCTTAAACCTTCTTCATCTATTTTTAAGCTTAGCTTTATGACCCTTTTGTGATTGGAACTGGAATAGAGCGCAATTCATCTCTGCAAAGTTTAGTTAAGGTCGCTTAGTATTAGTGGAGCTAACTTGGTTTTCAGCATTTTTTTTTTTTCATTTAAGACCCTCGTAAAAAAGTTAACAACACAGGCTCTTTCTGCAGGAGTGAAAAAATAATGCCTTTGTTGCACATTTCCTCTATTAAGTCTCTGATACCAGGCAGTGCAGAGTCAATATCATTTATTAAGCATGCGTCCTCGTCGTATTATAAGCAGCTGTCACTTCACGGATGGTGTCAGATTTAATCTATCCGCAACTTTTTTGTGGTGTCGCAAACTTCCGAGCTTGTTTATTTGCACGCAAATCAATGTAATGAGTGTGTATAACAATATAAAATGTTATGCCTTTTCCTTCGCGGTCACAACAGACGTGCGTAATACAGACGGGTATTTAGAGTCCGCTCTGTAATTTGGGGGCCACAATTTGATTCATTTATCGCACACTGTTATTAACCCTGTGGAAAAAGAGATGTCAGCCGCCATTTCAGCCAGCAGGACATCCGCGCTTTGTTTTAAAATGCACTAATTACGCGCATACATTAGAGGGGGACGGAATAGCCTGAGCGCATTTTCACATTTTCAAATTTTCCGTCTATTTGACGTGCAGGTGAGAGATGGCGGAAGAGGCCGCCTTCCGTTTCAGCACCACCTCACCACCGCCTCCCCGGTATTTTCATAACATCCTAACTTGATAATATCCAGGGGAAGCACCGGGTTGGTGTGTCTTTCTGTTCCTTTTACGCGGCGATAGTGCTGCCGTTGCAACTGTGTATTAAGCCGTAAATCCGGAGGCCCCTTTGGCTTTTTGTGGTGTTTATTTTACCCATTTATTTGAAACACATTCAGGTCAGTATGACGCCTTGTGTAAAGAAAAAAACACGTATGAGTGCATACAGTTTACCGGCTTGATGCAGGGATGTCCTTTGATCTATTTCAGCGCCTGTCTCGTCCTCTCCAGTGGAAGGCCATGCAAGTGATACTATGAAGTCCATCATTTAGGACCAGCAGGCTGCGCTTTGCCATGCAGGTCATTCAACTGGCGCCATCTCCTGGGCGGAATAGGAAACTGCTCAAACAGGTAAGAGCCAGTCCTAATGTAAAGAGAGCGAGATGCCCCTACATTAGTATATTTATTTGTTCTACACCCATTTTCCACTCTCCCAATATATAATATCCAGTGCGTAATTGCGCATTTCTCCAAATCTTTAGCACTGACTGCGTATTTGGCTATCTTCAATGTTGACCCTCTATACATATTCCCTGCAGAAGTAAAGTGATTTAATGAATGCTTAAACCCTACATGCACCCCTAGGAGACATCTATCCTACATCTGCTTGCAAGTAAGCCAGTGGCAATTTGCAGTCGTCGTCTGTTACCCCACAAGTTTGCCCCGTGCGCAACACGTGTAATACCAGCCTCTGACATGCACCAACTGGCCTCGGTGGTGACGAGGACTCATCCTCCATCCATCCTTGCGCTCTGACATAATTGGACCTTGCTCTGCTTGAGAGGCCAAGCAGGAAAAGAAGGAAAGGGGGGAGGAGAGGGTGAGAGAGAGAGAGAGAGTTTGGGAGGGGAGGGAGGCTTTTAAGGCGCGCGTAAGCAAAGTTTAATTAGCGGTTATTAACAGCCCGCATAATGGAGAGCGAGAGGGAGGTCAATTTAATGACTTTGTTAGCGCGAGTTCAGAGCGACAGGCGATGATCGAAACAACAAAGGCGAGCGGCGCACGCAGCCATCATCCGATTTCCAGCGGTAAGCGGTCTGATCAGAAACAAAGGGTTCTATTTCGTTCAACTGACTCGATAATTTGTCCTTATGTAAGGAAAATAATTAATGACTTAATGCTTCAACAGAAAGTAACGGCTTTTTTGGGGTGATTTCGGAGGCCTCGTTTGCTGGAGAAGGTGGTAAGGAAATCAATTTCCAGGCCTATAATTATTTACATCACGAATTTAAAAACGTGGACGTGTGCCTTTGCTCCAGTTAGTGTGCAGACGAGTGCGAGTCTATTAAGAGAGGAGGGAAGGAGTTCCAAAATCTTCTTCCCTCGAGCAAATTGTGTGTGGCAACAAATGAGACACTTGTCATGTTGCAGGTTTCAGATTTTGACACACACACAAAAATCGCGCAGAATTTGGAAGAGACGTAGGTTAACTGGAATCAAACTATACAGTAACTATAATACTTAAACTTATTCATCAGCCCAGATTCGAAGGTTTTTTTGGGTGGGGTGGGGGTGGGGTGGGGGCAGATGATACCTGATTATACTCTGGAGTTCAGCTGAATTGCTGGCCCTCCTGGCTGTATCTTTTCCCGACCATGTGCCAGGTTATTGTGGGGACCGCGGTTGGAAAATTACCCAAGGCCCGCGCGTCTTTACGCATGATTTCATCATTCCACAGATGGGTTGGGTCGGAGGAAAGATGTGAGCGCTATTATCGATTGCGGCAACATGAGCCGCTGCGGGCCACTCTTGGATTCATGGCAGGTGGATAGGTCACCCACACGAGAGCAGCAATTTCACGCCCCATTGTCTCCACTGATTACTGCTTTGATCACAGGAATCAAGAGCCCGAGACTCTCGTGAAACCTACTGCAGGGTCCAGGAGCTCGTGAGCTGAAGAGGTCATCATCATCATCATCATCATGACCATCGTCTGCCTCATCATCACCATAACCACCACCGTCACCATCATCATCATCATCATCATCGCTAGTTGACCATACAAACCTGGGGCGCTTTGTGTTTTCACAGCCGCGTTGCCCTTTTATTGATTGCGTGCCTTAATTTTAATTCGATTGCGCGAGTGTCAAAAATTCCGCAAGAATCATCCTAGTAATGAGATAATCAAAGTAATATATGCAAATCAGTTATGTTGCCAGCTTATCAAAACCGGAGTGCCCCCCTTGAGTCTGAAGAAGTCCATTTATTCAGTTAGTGGCAATACCTTGCGCAAATGGCGCGATGCAAATGACAGTTGATTAGACTAAATTAAGAACCTCGTTTCTCCCTGACCTTGTCTGAGTTTTATGTAAATTCTTTTTTTCTTGCGTTAATGTAATAAAAATGCATTTTACACCTTGCCCTTTGTAAACCTGAACAATATTTTCCATGAGAGAAACAATGGTCAGCTTCAAATAACGCCTATGGCTTGGGTGATTCTCTGACTCTTTTCTGTCTGTCACAAATCGCAGTATATCTTGACCCCGGTGCAACTCCCACAGTGACAGAAAGTGTGCCGTTATAACTTCCTTGCTGTGGGGGAGTGTGCCATGAAGATAGACTAGGTGTGGGTGCCTCTGCGTGTGTGTCTTCATGTGTGCCTGTGTGTGTTTACACGATTATGTGTACTCATGTGTGTACCATAACATATTGTCTAGGGGACAGAGAGAGTGCAGTTGAGACTTCCTCTCTGTGGGGTGTGTGGGGCCTGTAGATGGGAAAGGAATAAATCCAATATAGATTGCAGGGCTGCGCTGCCTCCCGCTGGGGACCCTCAGACTTGCAGGCCAGGATCGAAGTGCTTTTCTCCACCTAAATTGGCCTGAGAGGCCGCAGGAGCAGCCAAGCTACACCCCCCAACACTGGGACTGCCTACGACCTAATGATGGTGCTGGGGACAGACACACACGTACACACACATACACACCGACAGGGATGGACGCACTCGCACCGACACACCAAAACTCGCACACAATCATTCCCAGATTGATATAACATCAGTCACACTCTTGCACCGGCCAAACACACACTTTGACAAGAAAACCACACAGATATAAACACACCCTCCTCGTTCTCTGATGCTGAACACACTCATTCCTTGTCCAAAGACCATTCACCTCAAGTTTCCCTCTTCACATCTCAGGCCACCCCTCAAACCTACGAAGCTAAACTACAGATTTAGAGGAGGCATCCTCACTACCTGTCCACACACTCCAGAGGGAGGAGTGAATAGCATAACTGGCACCACACTAAGTGTCTGGACTGATACACACTCCTGCTCTTTGGTTCCCCTACAAGGAAAACACCACCGGCTCCCCAATGCCATTACGCTTCCTGCCAAACATCCAGGCTCTGCCGTTTTGGTTCTGTCCAGGGAGCTAATTCTATTTGTGATGAGGTGTCTGATGTGTCGCTGGGTCAAGTCCAGAGACAGTGTGACAGAATATCCTATAGGAGGACATTTGTGACTCAGTGTGCCCCATTATCTGCTTGCAGGGTATTTTATGTTAACTGTAGCATGCCACTGCACACCTCGACCTGAATACAAACACTTTCATGCATATTTGATCTGTCAGCTGGAGGTGCTTTGGCTTTAATGCTGCTCCTCCTATCATTTATAAATACAGGTTTCTTTCTGACTACTTTTAAGCCATTTTACAACATTTTCCTACTCATGAGAAGAGCAAGATTTCTGAAACAGATTAGTTCATGATGCTAACTGTAGCTAACTCACCGGCTAACGAACACTTTGAATGCACCGATAATGCCACAACATTAAAACTACCGACCTAATGTTGCGTAGGTCATGAACAGAAGGCCTCTTGTTGTGTCCTCAGGTATCTGGCAACAATATTGGTAGCAGATCTGTTGGTTCCTGTGATTTGCGTGGAGGGGCCTCTGTGGATGTTCTGGTGCAGATGCTCAACTCAGTCGAAATCGATAGAGTTTGGCAGCCAGGTCAGTGTCTTGAGCGCTTTGCTGTGTTCCTTCAGGTGTTCCTGAGTAGTTTTTGCAGCATGGCAGCATGCACTGTCCTACAATCTGAAGCTACTACCATCTGGGAGGATGGGCTCTGTCTGTACATGTCCGAGTCACATCCACATGAATACCAGGACTCAGGGTTTCACATCAGAACGTTGTGTTCTAACAAGATCATCAAGATTATTCACTTCACCTGTTGGTGGTTTTAATGTTGTGGCTGATCGACAAGGCGAGCTCTTTCTCTTTGGCAGAGTGTGACATATTACTAAGACACATAGTAGTTACAGTGAGCTTGGGTGATGGTTAAATTCTTTTGTGCTTACTGCAAATTCATAAAGCTACGCCATGCTTCTTGCTTTGTAGGGCAGAGCTCTCCCATCGTATTTTATTTGTGTTATACATTCACTCATCTTCTTTATCCATTGTGACTCTACCATCTTGCATCTTTCTCCCCTTCCTTTTGTCTTCTCTGTTATTTTCCACTTTGTATTTTCTCCTCTCATCTCCACCATGCCTCTCTTGTCTCTGGATGCTGACATACCTTTTACCCTGTTGTCTTCACTCCCCCACTTGTCGCATTATATTATGCTTTCCTTGCATGATTTTTTTTTATTGAAGAACTCCTCTATGGCTGTGTCGAAAGCGACATCTCATTCTGAGATTGCTCTTGTTGTGTGCAGTTACTGCTCAGCTATAACTCATCACATGCACATCGCAGCAGAGAGAATGCATACTAAATACCCTGAATGCAAAGACGAGCACATGCGCTACATAACATAGGCCAGAAACGCATACACAACAAAATCCTTTTGACATCAATAATTGGTAAATCCTCTGATTAACTTGTAAGAATTGTCCTTAGAGTGCTTAAGTAATTGTGTTTGTGTGTGTCCTTTTTTATTGCATGCACCCCCTCTCTTTAAAGCACATCTTTATAACCAAGCAATTCCAAAGCAATTTTCTCTGTGGGAGGAGAGTGTAATTTTCTATTCTGTGACACTGTGATGTGTAAGAAACTGGGAGCTGGTGCTAAAAGGTGTCTGTAGTGTGTGTCTTGGTGTGGGTGTGAGCCGCTTTAATGGCCAACGCGGGGCGGGTGGCGGTGGTGGTGAGCGGGTGCATGTCAGGAAGGCCATCATTTAATGACTCCCAAATAGTGCCCTCCTCGTTAGAGCTATCGTCCTGGAAACACGAGGCTGTGAACCACGAGAGCGCCACACGCTGCAACAGTCTTTTATCTTCATATTAAACCATTTGCATAACATTACCGCGATAGATAAGATTCAGGAGATACTCAACCTACTCAGGGAGAGACAGAGAGAGAGTAGACACAGGAGACACAGAGAGGGTATACTACATGTCCTTGCAAATCTAATCAGCGTTAAATGGAGCTGTCAAATGTGTGCGTGAGAGCGTGTGTGTCTGTGTGGTACTGGATGGCTCATGTCAGGAGTCATTTAACATTAAACTGCAATAGTATATAACAGGGCTGTAATTACAAAATACAAGAATCCAAGCTGTTTCTTGTTAGATGTGACATCTAAATACAGCAGTTGTTTACCAGTGATACACAAGATGAGGCCAAATGGTGACAATTCAGACGTCATGTGCACTTACATGTCCTTCACGAAGTTCACTTTTAAGGTTTTACTTCTTCATGTGTTGAGCGAGTTGCAGTCGTCGCAGCAGCTCCGCAGAACACAAAGCAATTACAACAAATTACATTACGACCATGTTTCTTTTTTTTTGAAAATTGCTGATGTGGTTTGCATTGATGGTTGAATTGCGTGTGATATCAGCAGACGAACAAAAGATTCAATTTCATGTTTTGTATAGACACATCTATCTATACTGTATAGGATTGTGTTTCGCTTTGCTTTGTGTCTAAAAGAGTATATCTGACAGCTGCTTTTCCCCTGCTCCAAGAAGAATAAAAAGGAGATGAAAGAATCTCATTACTGTCGAGAAACAAGAGCAGGACAGTGTGCAAGCACACACTAATTAGTTGTTCCTACTTGCTCCTGCCTGATTAATTTAATCAGAAGTACTCTTGATCTATATATAACTACCAGTATTTTAACCTCTATAGCTCTGGCTGTGTTTCTCCTTAAAGGTTTAATCACAGTCTGACATCCCCGAATGAACTCTCGGGCATATAATGGTTCATTTAGAAAACTATAGTGTATGTATTGCTTGAAAAAGTTAGGGTGCATGCAAGAGGTATTCATTCTAACTTGCTAAGATTAAAACAAACCATTGTGCTGATCATTTTAAAAGCCCCTGCTAAGTCCTTATGCATACGTGGGTATGCCTGATGGACATTTCTGTGATTCTTGTGCTAGCGTTGTTGCACTAGCAAACATTATCAAAGATCCATCCAGTGGTTTGTGGACTACTTTTTTGAATAGGTTAGGTTTGGCCTTCTATGTATAGATTACAGCGGTAATCTGTTTACTTCACAAGGTAGCTCTCACTTCAAACAGACAGTGAGAACTATAATTTAAAATTATTATCATGCTGTGTTGAAGGAGGCTGAAAATGATCAACTGAGATCATAAAGGTACTAGAAAAATACTCACTGAGGGAATGAATCAAGTTCGAATAGAGTCAATCAGATTTCTGTTTTCAACTACAGGAGTCGCCCCCTTCTGGCCATTATAAAGAATGCAGATTTAAGGCAGTTTAGCATGAGAGAGAATATGTCCATCTTTATGCACAGTTGTACTGTATAAGTGAAACATCTTATGCACTTCTAATTCTTCTTAGTGTATAGCCCCCACCATAAATTATCCATTCTCAGCCTGAACAATGTAATCGACCAATATGTATTTTTCCTTACGGCCGGTGTCAATGTGTAAGAGCTGCACTGTTATAAAATGCCAATATCACGTTGTTGTTGTTGTTTTGCATGCCACTAAAAGGCATTCAAAACTACTGAACTTAAAAGAATGTCTGCATTGTCGTCTGTTTGCTACGTAATTCTGTATCGCTGTTTACAGATTTATAGATCTTAGCTCATCTAATTGTGACCTGTGCTTACCCTATTTAAACACCTGTTTTGCAAAGTTTCCTGCAATTTTAAACTTAACAGCCCCAGACCCAACATAGCCTTGTTCGCCATCCCTCTGATAATCAGCCGATGTAGGTGATCTCAGAATGGCATTTAATCAGCCGATTAATCAGTCTAACACTAGAACAGTGGTCAACTCAGGCCAGAATAGCTGCCTGAAAACACCTGTGCGGGTATGCATATAAAGAATTACTTCATGCAAATAACAATACGGTTTCCTCAGATAGCCATGCAGAGAGTTTTAGTCTCCTGAGGTTGATAGTTTGACTGATTTATCTTTTAAGATTTCTGCTACAACTACTAATGCAACTGGGTTATGATCATGTTAATGTCCACAATAAAAGCAATCCACAACAAGAGTGCTTGCAAAATTGCTGTTATGTCAATTTTCCTGGTGTAGTGGCATTAGTATGAAAAAACCAAACATGGGTCAATCAAAAACAAAAATAATTTGCATGGTTAGATGTGACAATATGTTGTTTTTCTGTGTGTATCTTGGCACAGTGATCCCTTAATGGTAAGAATAAGGCTAAGGGGGGCAAACATTGTATGTATGGTGACAGTGTGGGAAGTTGCTTGTGGCGTGAAAGGCTAAAGATGCCATCACAGTATAGAATAAGCTTGTAAGTGTGTGCGTGAGAGAGATTGCTTGTTTATGCATATGGGGGATAGACTGTGCCAGGTGAGTGTACCATTTACCATCAAGCTATTGAATTCAGCAGGCATCTAATAACAAAGCATTTATGGGCCCACTTACGCATGCATAGATATAACTGTCAGTAGCAACAACAGCGTCCTCTCTGCCGTCTCCAGCTATTCCTGCTTCTCTTAAAACACACAGGCACCATCCGGATTGGACCCAGATACTCTAGAATTCTATCATCAGACTCGGGGATGAAATTAAAATCGCTCATTTCTTTCTCCATACAAGGAGCAGATCAATTTCCGGAGACTGGACGTGATATTTTCCTGCCATTGGGCTTTCTCGTCTTTGGCACAGCACCTGACTGCCTGCCAGGCGGGAGGCCCGGGTCTGACTGCACGCCTCGCCGGAGAACAGTTACTTCTGCCGCGGCGAGGTTATTTGCGCCTCGCTATGAGAATTGCCATCATTTACCCTTCCTCCAACACCTCCCCAAAAAAGAGAAAAGAAATAGACAAGCAGGGGAAGCGAGCAAGAATGAGAAAGGCGAAATTGATTCTTTTTGATACATGCTGCATGGGGGACATTAGATACACCTCGTTTGACCACCTATTCCGAGAATGAGCTGAATAAATTTTGCGTAAACTAATGTATAGGCCTTTCAGGGGCCTTTTTTGCGGAAGGACTTGCCCGTCGCAGCATACAGAGGTTATCGGGCTAATGCTGGTTTTAGAGGAAGTTAATTAATTTGTGACGCTGTACAGGAATCACTTCCATAAAGAACAAGCCAGCCTGTGTTAAGCATTATGGCGCACTGATGTGGAGGATTCGTGGCCTCAATTGCAGCGCAAACATTTCAGTTTGCCCTCAGAATAAACACGAATGTATAATGACTGTAGACTATAGCGAATTTGGCAAGCTGTACACTCCATTAAATAGATTTATATACTTGTTTGTTCTGCAGGACGTGAGGATGTGCATGGCGCCATTGTTTGCGCAAGCGGTGCGTAAAAGGTCACCACAATTGACTATGATGAAAATGTTTTTTTGTTTTTTTTGCCACAGTTATTAGCAGCGTATTTTCTTTATTTCACTCAAACCTGCAGAATATCTCAGATACTAGATATTATGAGTTTCTTCTTCTAAAAAGATCATTTCCGGATGGCGGTTATCTGACCACAGAAACCACTGCTGGCGATGTAACCCTTCCTTCTCCTGAAAGTGCATGTGTGGTTTATGTTACCTGTATGTTGCACTGTGGGCTCTCGGTTCTTGTTGTCTTGGCAGTGACTCTAGCCCTTCTTTGCGCACATTTTGGCCATCCAACCCGTCCTCTCCCCTACGCATGACACCCAGCTGTTGCGTCACGGAGCCAGTCAAGGCCTAATTAAACCCATATTGAGAAAGAGCATAAATCCGGCCCACTTTTCCACCCAGTCCACACACACACACACACACACACACACACACACACACACCGGCATGCACGCGTCCTGAAGTGGATTTTGGTCGGAGGGGGATACATAAAGAGTGAGACTGGGAGAAACTACAAGTTAATTTGTAACCTCTGAAACGCTGAGAAGCTGCGAAAACTTTTAACAGACTGCGCAATGGCTGGACTTAAGGTAAGAAGACAAACGCTTTCGTTACAGCCATGTTTTACATGTTTGATTGTCATTGCTTGGGACTGGAAGCTGCGTCTGTGTAAAGCCCTAAAGTTTCAGAACTGTCTCTATGCCTGTGGATGAAAGTAGAAACATCCTGCAGGTCTTTAGTATTTAGAAAATACTCGAATACCCATTTGTACATCCTGCACCAGAAATGTGCAAAATCAAAGCGTTCATAGCTGTCATAGCAGCAGACCAGAAGGCTGGAGAGAGGCGTTCCCTCCAACCAATCAGAACGCAGCATTCCACATCTGCCCAGATGTGGACTAAGAGGCTTCAACAGCTCAAATGAGTTTTACATACTTCATTTGGAAAATCTCAATTTATTGGAAAACCTGAACATGAAAACCATTTTAAATGATGTTTTATTGTAGCAGAGCTATAGCTACATAAATGTTGCAGTTAGTCCTCTATGGTGCGTTTGCTTTCGTCATAATCTGAATGAAACACTATGTTATGACACCTACTGGATGATATTCACCCTTAAATATATTGATAACTTAAAGGCTAATATGTTGGGCAGAGGAAAATGATCTCAGTGTCTCTATAAAAAAGTGTAAAACAAAGGACTTTTAGTACATAAGTGACCGTCTCTGTGTGATGTAAAAGTTATTTCCAAGTCCTAGACTCCAGGTTTTGGCTTTTCTAGCTCCAAACAAACCTTTAAAATGAAAGAAATCCTGCTTCACATAACATTCTTTCGTGAGGGTCTTTCGGAGCCTCAGCTTTACTCACATGGACGCGCACATATGGAAACCATCCATGTCTGCGAGCGTGCTCTTTGCAGACCAACAATGACTCCGCAAGATCTGTTTACATTGTGCCAGGTTCATGTTTTTCTCTTACAGGTTTGCCGATCACTGCTAGTGTGCGATAGTAGAGTAATAATCCTATCAGAATTGACATATTGATCAAAAAGTACTTTGAAGGATGTGCGCTTAATTAGCCTGTTTCAGTAACACAACAACACAAAAATAATGGATGACTGCAAGGGGGAAATTTGGCATAACTGCAGTTTGTTTTGTGATAGATCTAATGTGAATCAATATGACAACAATTAACAAAAAGACAAGCCTTAATGACAAGCCTTCAAATTTAATTATAACCAGCATGAAGACATTTATCCTGCATTACAATGAAGCCGCATGATGTATTTTTTATTTTTCACTTTAACTTGCCTTCACTTGAGTGTTTGTCTGTCTCCTTCAGTACCTGAGTGGTTTTGGGAATGAGCTGGCATCTGAAGACCCTCGTTGTCCTGGATCCCTACCTGAGGGACAGGTAGCACACAAAAAACACACGCAGTGCTCATTTGGCATTCATTTTCTCTGCTATTTATTCATTAATTTTGCTGAATTTTGTGCTTAGGTGAATTGAACTTCTTCGTAATGGGACACCACAGGAATTAAGAGGCATTACTCATCACAGTTTCAGAGGAAATATCAAATATTCATCCTAATAGACTCAGATTCAGCTCCAAATCATGGACTATCCACTTTTTTGTGGCTGCAAAAAAGTCCAATCTGAGATGAGAGCCACAAAATCAAGTAAACGTAACAAAAAAAGCCTGAGCTAGAATGTCTTCTTCTATTGTGATTTTTATTAATGGCTTCAAACTTCATGTATCTTTATTTCAGACCGAGTTTCCATCAACCCTTCCGGTCTGATACACCACATAACATGCAGCTTAAGCATTCTGGTGATGTATTGTGTCTCCACAGAACAATCCTCAGGTCTGTCCATATGGCCTCTATGCTGAGCAGCTCTCCGGCTCTGCCTTCACCTGCCCACGTCCAGCCAATAAGAGGAGGTGATCACCTTTGTTTGAGACTTTAATCAGCCCGTATAAACCAAATGGATCATTTGCATTGTAATAATAACAATAATATACCTGTCACCTCATTTCTTTGTAGCTGGTTGTACCGCATCATTCCATCTGTTAAACATAAGCCTTTTACCAAAGCATCTTGTGGAGATCTAACAGAGAACTGGAATGAAGTGGAGCCTGATCCGAACCAGGTATATCAGCAAGAACAGTCCCTGACCATTTTGGATCAGGTTTAATATGTGACACATTGTTAAACCCCTAAATAAACGTTAAATATTTTTTAAGAGTTGAAGGAATAGATGGAAGTTAAAGTTGCAGTCTCGAGGATTTTCGCTAGAAATTAATGTCTGTTATCACTATCACCAAACGCAGTAGCACAATGCTGATTAAACCAATGATCCGTGATGAAATTATGTGAAAGTCCTAGCATTGATTTAATTAACAAATTGGAACCTCCGTGGATGAAAAATGAAGTCGGCATGGAAGTTCCAAAACCCACAGTTCCACAAATATCCACTTGAGGCTGCTTCCAAAAGCGAGTCAGTCCCCATAGAACTCCATCTTAAAATGTCCAACTTTATAGCAGAAATAAACACTAAGCCACCTGGTACAAAAACAATTTTAACCTCAGTAGAAAATTTTCATTGTACAGCGGTGAACTTTTATGTAACTTGCCCATTAAAATTGTATTAAGACATAAAATTATCCATATTTAAGGGTGTGGCCATCACCCAGCCGTTTCCTTTCTGCCAGAGAGAGTAGGTGAAGCTAATGCAGCAGATTCTCTCTTCAGCTTTTCTTGTTTCAGAAGACATTCTCTTTTTGCTTTCATTTGTGGTGCCCTCAAGTTGTTACGGATGTATGGTCGAGGCACCAACTGCCATTTGCCTGTCAATGTCACGCATGCAACACTGATTGAATGTCTGGGAAAAGGAGGTTCAGAACCATATCTGTGACTTATAGTTCTCGTTGTAGGCGCCACCAAAGACAACAAACCAGAGATATACGGGACTGCCAGTTTATTGCATTTGTTCTTGTTCTTTGAAAGAGTTAGACTTAATGACGACTGATTTAACTTAAACATTAGGGAGTTATAATGACCGGTCATGATACCTATAAATGGCAGATGGCTGAAAACGCTTTGTCTTTTGTTAATAATGTGATTTCTTTTCATTAAGTGTGATCTTCCTTTGCCATCTTAGGTAATACAATAAAGATAAGTCTGTGGTCATTTAGTATGGATATCTGCATAAACACACATGACACCACCTTTTTTCTGAATGACGGCTGATTACTTCAAACTTGTTAAAAAAAAAGTAATGACAAAAACATGCAAATGTCTGTGCTTATGTAATATGTCATTGCTCATAGTGAGAATCTAATCTAATCTTTCCCTGCACCGCTATCTGGATTTACAGTATAAATACATTCTGACACTGCGATTTCCTTCACAGCTGCGTTGGCTGCCATTCACCATCCCCAAATCTACAGAGAAGAAAGTGGACTTTGTGGCTGTAAGTCTGCCTCTTTTCTTTTCTTCATATAATATTTTCCAATTATTAATTCTGATTGTGTGTTTCAGGGTCTACATACTGTCTGTGGTGCTGGTGATGCCAAATCTCGCAATGGCATTGGCATCCACGTGTACACCTGCAACACCTCCATGGTTGACAGGTGAGCGTGGACTTGGATGCAAATGTGTCTCGTCGTGCAACAACTGGATGTATTTTCTCAAATTAAAAATACTAAATCCTTGGTTGCACTTCGACGATGATTCCAAGGGTTTATTTTTTCTTGTTCCAGGTGCTTCAACAACTCAGACGGAGACTTTCTGATTGGTGAGGGAAAGGGTTGTTGATGTTTTCGCTGTCATCTATCACAAGAGCAATGATAGCTCAATCCTCAGTCCTTCGTCTCCCTCAAATTTTCTTCCCTTTGCTGCTCTCTTTGTCTGTTTGTGTCTCCAGTCCCCCAGCAGGGTGAGATCTTGATCACCACAGAGTTTGGGAAGATGATGGTCGAGCCGAACGAGATATGTGTCATCCAGGTGGGTTGTATGTTTTTCGTCTCCCCGGTTTTTCACAGAAATCTAGCATTGTGTCTGCCCCCACACCCCACTTACCATATTTAGAGGCATGGTTTGGTGCTATTCTAAGGTGACCTTAAAATAAATAACAGTGGAATAGGGTTTTAGGCTACAGAAAGCCTGACCACAAGTATTGCAGCACGTGTATTTTTCCAAACACATTAGCCCTGTGAACCCCTAAGCCCCCTCAGCATTGATGCAGCCCACATTTGATGCGAAGCAGCACAAAATTTTCTCTCACTGCCACTTTTCACAATTTTTTTCTCCAGCAAGGGATGCGCTTTAGTGTGGATGTGTTTGAAGAAAGCAGAGGCTACATACTGGAGGTGTACGGAGCCCATTTTGAACTCCCTGACCTGGGACCAATAGGTTTGTGATTGTATATGTGAATATGTGCAATATACAATAAGTATAGAGTTTAACATCAGTATTTCACAGCGGTTTAAGGAGATTAAAGATCTGGAGTTGATTCGAAGTGATGAATGATGGGGAAAAAAATAACACGGAGAAAGGAATGAGTGGTTTATGATCCAAAGCAGAGCACATCACCTGTCAAACACAGCGGAGGCAGCGTTATGGCAGCGACATGTGTAGCTGCCAATGGAACTGGGTCAGCGGTGTTTATTGACGATGTGACTGCTGATAGAAGTAGCAGGATGGATTGTAAAGTGTATAGAGCTTTACTGACAACTGAGATTCACTCAAATGCTGCAAAACTAATAGGACAGATGACCCAAGAGCTTTGTAAGGCAAAGTAATAAAATATTTCTAAATCCACCTGAAAATGCTTTTTACTTATTGAAAACAAAATATTACATAACATTAAATTAATCAGAAATACAGTCTAGACATTATTAATTTGATAAATGACCATTCTAGCTGGGAACAGCTGATTTTTAATGGAATATCTCCATAGGGGTACAGAGGAACATTTCCAGCAACCATCACTCCTGTGTTCTAATGCTACATTGTGTTAGCTAATGGTGTTGAAAGGCTAACTGATGATTAGAAAACCCTTGTGCAATTATGTTAGCACATGAATAAAAGTGTGAGTTTTCATGGAAAACATGAAATTGTCTGCGTGACCCCAAACTTTTGAACGGTCGTGTATATTTAAAAATATAATGGTTTGTCCGATTACTTTTAGGTCTGGGACCATAGGTGAACTATGTAAAAATCCCAATTCTGTAGCTAAACCCTTTGATTTACATCTAAACATCTACATTTCAGTCATACCTTGATTGCTTCATTTCAAACCCATTGTGGTCAAAAGAGGCAAAATTGCTCTTTGAAGTCTGCACACTAACCTCTTTACATACGTTTGTCACAACATCCTATTGCCGTCTAATCTGTTCACCCTTTTCTCTGACAATCTGTGCACTTTTCTGCCAGTCAGTGAGTCTGCTGCTCAGTCAGACATGAAATTATTACACATGTTCATCCCCAGAAACATGACTCCTGATTGGTGTTCATTTTCACGTGGCATCATCATAAAGCCTCAGCTGCACATTGTGTTAATGTGCTAATCTAGTACGTTAATAAAAATGGTGAAAACATCGTCTGTATTCGAAGTCGCTCCCTATTCACTGTGCAGTGCATTAGCTCAGTTATCCACTATGATCATGTGTGTTTGTTTTGCAGGAGCCAATGGTCTGGCCAACCCAAGAGATTTCCTGTGTCCTGTCGCTTGGTACGAGGATCGCAAAGTGTCCACTGGATACACCGTCATCAACAAGTACCAGGGGAAGCTGTTTGCCTGCCAACAGGTGGTTATTGTGACATTTAAGTCTGTGCTTGTCACTGTACTCGTACATGTACACGCTTGTCTGACAGGCACACACACATGCAGCATGCTTGCCCTATTACCCCATTCAGGTTTGCATTTGCTTCAGTAAACACCATCGAACTGCCACAACGACTAACAGGAAACTGTCCAAGTGAAGCATATGATCCATTAGCTTCTCCTGCCGCCTGAATTTCCATCCCTGATGATTTAATATCGAAGCGTTAGCTGTTATCCATTCAGCAGGTTTCCGCCTCGACTCCCTTATGAGTCTTAATCACTCATAATTAGTTAAGGCATTCTGGAGCTGCAGACAGTGTACCTGTGAAGCTTTGCTTTGTAGGAAAAACCTTTTCCAAGTTAAGCATTAATTTCACCATATTTCACTCAGGGAATGATCCTCCCCCTCCCAAAATGTCCTGTTGGGCGCATAATTGGATCGACACATAATGTCTGACAGGAGGTTTTTTACTGAGACAGGGAGGAGGTGGGAGGAGAGATTTGTCAGGGGAGGGGGTTGTGGGGTTGTAACCGTGGAAACCGTGTCAAACCACACTGTTATTATTCATCGTAAGAAGTACACAAGGGCAGGATAGTGTCTTTTTTGAGGCAAAGCAAGCCTTTTTTCCATCTTCCTCGCTGCCTTTACTTGAGCGGTTATGTGCTAGGGGTCAGAGGCGACACTCTTTTCCCGGTGTCCACCCTTCCCCGAGTCTGGAGAGCGAGGCTACAGGGGTAAAAAAATAAGATTGGGGGGGACACAGGCCTCATCTCAGGGAAGATGCTGCTGCTCCTGTCTGGTCCTGCTGTTTTGTTCCCCCGCAGAGTGCTGAAATTGCTCAAATTAACTTATTATTTGCTTGACTGGGCCAATATGTTTGTGTTTTGTGTGCATGTGTGTGCAAGTGCTTGCTCTCCTCCATTTTTTCCCTCATTTTAATCGAATGTAGTGGAGTTATCACAGATGAATGTCCAAGAAATTACCTGCACTGGGTTTCCCAAAGGCCTTTTTGTATGGCAGCTGCTTTCAATTGAGTGTGTGTTGTTTTTTTTATGCTTATTAGTTACGTGAAGTGTATGAATTCACTTATACACATTTGTATGTATGTATATGTACTCTTCAGCTTTTATTTTTAGTGTGTATTGGCTGTTTGTGTGTGGAAATGTGTGTGAGCATGTGTGTAGGGAGCATGGAGGTCAGTATGGAGGCAGCTTGAGTTGTAATGAACTATATTGATTTTAGAGCTGCTGTTGAATGTCTTTTTTTGCAGTGACATTATCAGAACAGAGAAACTATATAAAATTGCTGTGGTTTTAACAATCAAGATAAAGAAATATCTCTGCACCCACTGTTGCTGCTGCTCCCTCCCCCCATAACTACGCCGCTGCGAGCGTCAAAATGCTCAAACTTTGGGAAAGTTTGATTGTGAAGCCAATTACCCCATAATACCTGGAGCCTCGTATCACAAAGAACAGGGGGAATGAAAGAGAAAAAAGAATGAAAGAAGCACACCCTCTTTCACAATCAACCCTTTTCATTATGACCATATTTTTTTCTCTTTATGTCAAGAAGTACTCTCTCTGGAAATTTAAGATTACAAAGACATTATTCATTGTTCCTTTTTTCCCTGTGAAAAGCTCAATTTAAAGTCCTTTGTGTTTGTTGCTTGGGTAGACTCCTCTTATTTGTTTTGTTCTGTGCTCGGCACGTAGGATTTCTCTCCGTTCAATGTGGTTGCTTGGCACGGGAACTACACACCTTACAAATACAACCTGAAGAACTTCATGGTTATCAACTGTGTGGCCTTCGATCACGCGGTGAGAGTTTAAGCACACAATTACTGCATCGTTTTTAGCATACACAGAGCACACTTTGCTCATTTCTGATCCCCTAAATAGATGCCCTTAACTATCACCTATTCATTTATTTAATCTTCAAATAGGATCCATCTATCTTCACTGTGCTGACTGCTAAATCCACACGACCAGGTGTGGCCATTGCCGACTTTGTCATCTTCCCTCCACGATGGGGTGTTGCTGACCACACCTTCCGTCCACCGTACTACCACCGTAAGACCACAGCGACACACCGTGCAACACTGAAGTGGTTTGTTAGCATTTTGTAGCGCATCAGAGGTAGGCAGAAACAATCAGTCTTGAGAGTTACAGTGTTAAGACACCTGAATTTGAATGCTAATTTAAATGGAAATTCTGTCTAGTGAGTGTAGTTTGAGTCTATTATGGACTGAAACAAATCAGCCAGAACTAAAATGTCCATTTACCCAGCCAGTGTCAAGACAGTAAGTGAGAACAATCCACCTGCTGTATGACTCATTTCAATGGAGGCCCCACCACAGTCAGATACCTTTTGTCTGCTTTTATCACAGACCTATAAGGCCATCTAGTGGAAATCGGTGCTCTTTCAACAGCAAACTGTACACGGTATAGTGCTGTATTACAGCGCCGCCTGCTTCTCATTTTAGGTAACTGCATGAGTGAATTCATGGGTTTGATCAAAGGCCATTATGAAGCCAAAGAGGAAGGTTTCCAGCCAGGAGGTGCCAGCCTTCACAGCATAATGACCCCACACGGCCCCGACGCCGACTGTTTCGAGAAGAACAGCACCGCTGAGCTCAGCCCTGAGCGGGTGGCTGAAGGAACCATGGTAAAACAAGATATATATACTGTGTATTTTAAGTTTGAAGGTTAACCAGAGAAAATTGGATGTTCAGGATTGTGATTTTGCAGCACAAACATTCACATCTGTGCCATCAGGGATTATTTGTTTCTTTTCCTCGCCTTTTCCAGGCTTTCATGTTTGAGTCGTCCTTCAGTATGGCAGTCACTAAGTGGGGTCTACAAACGTGCCAGAAGCTTGACAAGAGCTACTACCAGTGTTGGGAACCTCTCCGCAGCCACTTCAACCCCAACTGGAAGCCAAGCAAACAGTAGAACAGTTAAGTTCAAAGAAAGATTACTAGAACAGACTTCATGTGAAAATAAAAAAAAAATCAAAATTTCACTTTAAATACAGCTACCAAGAATTCAATAATTGTTGTGCTAGTCTTTGTGTTATTTGTTTAGATCTGTTGACAAAATTACAGAAGGAATATAATCTTTTCACTCTGGCAAACAACTAAGATTGGAGTTGCACAATAAAAATAATTGTTGCAACACGTCATGTTTTTTTTAAGTCATAATACATTCTGTCCAATGGTCTCCAATCTGCCTCAGTATATTTGTTAACATGCAGTTCTAGTACTTCTGTATGTGCAGCATCCCTACTGTCATATATGTAGTCATGCAAATCGTGCTCACATTTGCTGTGCGCTTTCCCACCATTCACAGTTTTGCCTCAGAAATTAAAGCCACATGACTGTGTTTGACAATATAATTTTATTCGGTTAATAATAATTACACACACTGGCATCAGCTCTAGAACATACAGGTGGGTCTTTGCTCAAGATGACAAACTGAACTTGCGCTCAAGGGTTCCAGCCTTAATCTGCTCCTCCTTCCTATCCTGTAAAACAGATGACAAACAGATGATGGGTTAGTACAGTTTCCATAGCAACAAAGTCATATCACCCTCTTCACCTTCCGGACATTTTCTCAACCGCGTGTTTTATGATTTTCAAGCAGTTTTTTCCTCCCAGCAGAGAGGGGGGAAAGAACATGATAGCCCAGCAGTGTGACAATTGCACCAAATTCTTGCTGGAATTTCAATTGGTGAGGATTTAGAGGGTGAATCTCCATAACAATGGGGAGGAAAATGAAAGCAGGCAGCATTTCAAATGAAGCATTCATTTCTAATGTGAATGGATCTGTGACAAAAAAAAGGAAAGCAGTTCAATATACACCTACAAGGGAATAACGAGCCCCAATCCTCAACTAAATAGAATATCTACGATGGCAGTCGTGACCAAATCACATTTTAAGATTGTCTAGGCAAAAATATAACTGTATTGTCAGTGTAACACAGTAGCTAGAAAATAATGGCTGCTATAACATGGTGTTATCATGCTAATACTGAGTTACTGCATTATATCAAATGAATTCAGTGATGTTCTGGCCACTAGATTAGTACTCAGTATTGTCAAAATAATATGCAATGAAAAGATCGGGGGTAGGGATGGGAACAAAGCAAACACTTAGACACTTGCAGCACAACAGAAGCCCCAAACATGCATGTATTGTAGTTTTTCCTGTTTTGGCTCAGCTCTGTCACACTATCTTTATACAGCCTAATACAATTTTTGTTATTAGCATGCACCACTATATCTGTACTGTAGACTTCAGTCACACAAAAAGACAACAAAGTTACACAACATGCAACTTCCAAACCAAAAGCTAACACTCATTCATTAAATGATTGATGACATATCAATCAAAGAGGAGACTGCCATGCATCTTGTGTCATACCCTGTCAGTCTTGAAGATGTAGTAGAGGGCAAAGAGAGGCACAACTCCAAACATTGCACCCAGCAGAGATGTCTTGAATGTGGGCCTGAAGTGTGGGTAGGGGTTGGTACGTGCATACACCCATCTTGTTAGGGCAGGATCTTCCTGTGAAGACATAGCAATAACATTTCAGGGTACCCTGTGTACAGACTTAAGCAGCAATCCAAGACGAAAAGAGTATAAAATACATGAAATAAAAGAATGTCTCATCATAATGTCTCAGACATCATTACAACATCTACCCTTAAACACTTGAAATGAAAAATTAAGGAAAAAATAAAAATTCGAGAGGGAGAAGGGAAGAAACCGGAAAAGAACAGCAGAGAAATATGTATAGAAATATATGTATGTGTGTGTGTGTCACTGAAGGAGCAGCACAAAAGTAATATTGGGTAAACTGAAGCTTAACTATATTTAAATGATTTGACGATTTGATCCCCAGGTTTATGTATTGTTCATTATGACCAGTGTCATAACGTACAAGGATAACTGAACACAACAGAGCCATCAATAGTGTTATTGAATTATTTTACTATTATGACAAAAGGTATGCTTTACAGTGGGTCACAGCATGTACTGCACAAGAAAAGTAGAGGAATTACAAGACAAAGAGACAGAATGACAGTATGGACTCGCTCGAGTACATATAGCAAATATAAAGAAGGGCAAGTTGAAGAGGCAAAGAGAAAATTCTGTTGTATATTAAGATTAGATGTCACATATTTCAAATGTGTCGATGTTAATTACAAGTGAACAACTGTTGCTATACTGATTTATCAGTCTGGACTTAGATAAGTGTGTTTGCAGGAAAGCACGATATGTGTACCAAATATCAACACAAATACTACAAACAACGTCCCACTTAGACGTGCAAAAATGGAACTCGAACTGTATTTTGTGGTGTATTTATCGATTGGACTGCACTTGGGTAATGTAGCAGTTTACTACAATTAAAAGATACGAACTGTGTGCTACTTTATGTAGTAAAAGCTGCCACCGATACACTTAAATCATACTGTATAATTAAGTTCAGCTAAAATGTTTCAAAATGAAAACGTATGAATATCGTCTCAGATGATATACGTTTCAGAAAATATCAAACCCTCGTATCAATTCTTGTCTGCAAGTGTTCCCAGTCACTGCTAGCTAGCTACCTAAGGCTACTCATTACCGTCAGTATATCGTCACAAATAGCACCAATGTCCCATAACCCCAGATGTTAACGTTGAGTTTAATGTTTATCAATAACTATAGATCCAGTTTTTCCACAAAATTGCGTGTGTTCGATTTCTCTGTGCCCTGACATGCTAGGGCTAGCATCCCAGGTAGTAGCTCGAGACTACTTCAGGGTGACATTGCTGGCTAGCAGGTAGCCACTTACAATTAGCTCTTGTCTGTGCGGATTGTTGAGTTGTGTCTGATACTGCCGCTTCAGATTCGCTCGTATTGCACCTCTGACTTCTTCGGCACGCCTCTGCTCCGGCGACAGGTTGAAATATTCATTTGGATCCAACGTTTTTGGCCGAGTGGCCAAGGGCGCCTCTCGGTAGTCCGCCATGATTGTTTGATGACGGATGGAGTGGGGCAGTCGTGAACTCGTGAAATCTCGCGTTGAGTTGAATGTTCGCACCGCATGTTACCACAGCAACCTCAAACTTTGAAGGAGTCGAGTTCAGCAATGAGCACTGCTAACAAAAATCAAGAAAAAGAGGACCAGGACTTGCTGGCTGACAATGAAAGCGACTTTAAACAAGAAGAAGGTTCTTTAGAAGACGAACAGAGTTTAACAGAGGGGGAAGAATACGTGGAAGCAGCGGTGAAAGCCATCCAGAACCGGGCTATTCAGAGGCCAAACACTAGCAACACACACCAACCACCTGCTGTTAGCGACTTTTTACGCAACTTTCTCTTCCAGACAGGCATGACAGAAACCTTGAACTGTTTTCAAACCGAGTGGACCGAGATGGTGCAGAGAGGACTGGTGGATGGAAACAGAGTGGACGTGGTACCGGACGTGTACACTGAGAACCAGCGTCTGGAAAGGGAGCTGAAACGTTCCTGGCGGGAGAGAGAGGAATACCGGCAGGCGGTGTCAGTCGCAGCCGAGACGCTGGTGAGGGCGCAGAAAGCCAGAGACCTTCAGAGACTGCATCATCAGCGTGTCATCCAGGAGAAAAACAAGCTCATCGAGGAGATGAGGAAAGTCAAAGTGCAGTGCGACAACTACGAACCTGCTTTGAAGCAAATGAGTGAAAAATACCAGGCAGTTTCGAGGCAGGTTTTGCTGGGGGCTTTGGAGCGGGACAAAGCCTTAGGACAGAAGAGCCGTCAGTCAGCTGAGCGTCACTCCCCCATCTGTGGGGGTGAGGAGGGAACGATGAAGAAGAAAGGTGAGCCAAGTGTCAAGGAGCGTCCAGTGACCCAGCCAAGACCTCCAGCATCTCCACGGCGTCCTCAGAGGCAGAACAGGATGCAGTCAATGAAAGCTAATATTCCCTGATATGAATGATATCTATAAATTAGTATTAACAGTCACATGTGTACATTTTTCCTTTAGAGGTGCAGACACTTTGCAAAATAACTTGCATTTTTGGTTTGATTGTCCTGCAATTTGCAGAAAAATGTTGATCCTCATGTACTCATTTATGCACAATTTTATTTGTCACATTCATCATCATGGATCAATTCACTGTAGTACATGAAATAACCTTTTGCATGGTTTTCTATGAATTTACGTTGCAGGTAAAGCAACCAGAATGTGAGGGTGCTGTTGGTAGATTTGACAAAATAATGTTGAATATTGTTAATACATCCATATCTTTTATTTTATACATTTTTAAGGGAAGTAGCAGAGGAGGATATAATAGCTGCATGTGGTGGCGATAATTTTTACAAAATCTTGATATTCTAAAATGTGGGATCCTAAATACACATTGATTTGGCAGCAATAAGAACATGAGAATTGAGGCAACTTTAACTGTAAGAACCGTTAAACTGCTCTTAGGTATATTTAGGTATTGTCATCGTGGACATGATCACAACAATCAAAATAAATCCTGTGCACTGAAATTCAGTTAATCGCTTGTGAGACTTTTTGCATTCATATGACTGAGATCCCAGTCAAGACAAATGTGTACCTATTTATCAGTTTGTCATTTTGTTTTAGGCTTATACATGTTGCACTGCAGAAGATATCCACAAGAGGGCATTCTCTAGCCAGATTTGTTTACACTACCACAGTGCGTTAAACAGTGCTGCACTCACTCAGAAGAATTATTAACAGCAGGAAAGCAAGAATCTGCTGCATTCAGAGACAAACCAGTAAAATACCAGAGTCGCTTATGCTCATAAGTGTATTTATTTTTCCACTGACGACCACAGTAATGGAGTGTGCAGGGTTTGGAGTGGAAATAAAGCCACTAAACAGACTAGGCAGGAACATTATACAGCTAATACTGCAATAAATTTTGTGCACTGCAATCACATTAGATGACTTACAATTTGTACATGACATTCATGGGTAATATTTCTCCTCGAGGAGGTCACAAGGTACAGCAGTGCAGTGTTGTTCCCCTGCTTTAGCAGAGATGTTTTAGCTTGCAAGAGACAACCAGCCAATACAGACTCTCCTACTGTTGTCGTTTTTATTTCACCAGGGTCGTGGAATGTAACTGAAACTGAAGTCTTATATACCTTTGCTGATTATGCAGTGCATTCACTAGCTATAACAAGTTTTCACACAGTTCTCTCTAACCTTGAACTTCATACTTGAGCAGCAGAGAGGCACAGAGATGCTGAGAAAGCTCTTTGATCCAGAGAGGCCCAGGCTCAGCTACAGTACGTGTGACCAAATGATTTATTGTCCTCTCCGGACCTCTAAAGTGCCACCCGCCCTGCAGTTTTGAAACATTCATTTATGACTTTGAAATTCTGTGAGAGACCATAGTCCGGTTCAGAGAGATTTAACCTCAAATGAAATATTAATATGTTTCTGCCCAACCTGGCATCCATTGCCCTCGCGGACTTGGGGATAAACTTTTGGGAAGTTTTCAAGCTGTAGGCACAATAACCACAAGGTTTTTATCCTTTTCTTTTCTTAAAGTCGATGCTGCTACTTTCAGCTTCCACATTATTCCTTTACGTCCTGTACGTTCCACAAAACAGTTGGTATTTCTTCTTTATCTGTGATGCTGACTGACGTTTAGTTTTGATGCACTTATTGTGAACACTCTGACAGATAACTGAGAAGTAATGATGTGATATAGATACAGAGGCAGTTCCAGACAGAGAGATAAAGGAATGAAAAGGCGTCGGTGATTTCTATCAGCGGTCTCTGCTACCTTGCAAGACTTAATCATTCCCAGTAATCAGAAGTTATTCTGTGCTGCTTTGGTCTTTTAAAATGACTTCTACATGCAAGACCGGCTTGGAAAGTGGAAGCAGGTTTCTTTTCCGACCACAAGCTAAAATTACTTTTCTCCTTATTTTTCACCGAAGGTCCCTGAAGTGGTTTGTAGACTTAGAGACAATGACCTAAGCAGTGTTATGCTGCTCTTTGGTACTTATTCATAACATTTCCTGGCCCAGCGATTCCATTACTCCTCTGCTGCCCTTGAGGAATGTAACTGAGGAATGTAATGTTCCTTTCCACCCTTGTTTTCATCTACAGGACATAATTGTGCCAGTTTAAAGCCTTTGTAATTTCCACAAATGGCCTCAAAGTAAATGAAGTGGTGGCTCAAGGCAGGAGTCAAGCAGAGTGTCATTTCCTCCTTCCCAAGCCCATAATATCTTATTTTGTTCCCCCTCATCACTGACACTTCATATTTGTATAGATGCAGTTGTCTTTCAGAAGCTTTATAACAAGTTTTCGACTTTGGATCTCCGTCTTAAATGTCTCAGGCTGATTGGAATTCCTCCCCTGCCTGCCCAACTCCCTGTGCTGCCCTCTCAGCTCCTCTCTCCACTGACAGCCCTGTCCACTTCTTAGAAAGCAACATCCTTTGTGTCATACTAAAGAGACGAACTGAAATTCAAGCATAAACACCAAACCTGCCTCATATCCCTTGTCATTGCTGCCTCTCTCCCTATTTGCTTCTTTTAATCCAATGCCCTGCTTATGCAGCTGAATTACATCAGGCTTTAAATTATGATTGATTGAATAAAACTGCTTTAGCCTAGTTATCAGCCATCTTAAACGATGCTTTGGCTCCTTATTCTCCGAAATATATTTTTAAGAAATGTTCCTCTCTCTCAATTCATCATCAATTCTCTCTGCCATCCTATTCTAATCTCCATCTATGAAATTGATTCACACTGTCTGGGAGTATTCCCTTCTTAATAAATCAGCTTTCCATGGATCTATATGGTGGGCAGCGGGTCAAACTCAGCAATATTTTCTGCTTTAATGTACTATGCAGGGCACAGATTGGCTCATGGCAGTGACTCAGCAGGCATCCATCATCTTCAAGGAGAGCTACACGGATGAATTGCCCAGAGACAGAGTTGACAGAATCCTGCATTTTTCTTTCAGCTCCGCTCATCACAGCACCAACAGGCTCTTATTGCCTGTGAATTACTAATGCTGAGGGATGTGGGGACACAGGCCAGCATCCAACATTTTGCACCTGGCGTGAAAACACCTCGTAGAATCCATTCTGGCAATGTTGTGATTCAGGTGGTGAATCAAGTCACAAATGCTCTGTGATCAAACTTAAACCAACACTGCCTGTCTCCTGACATTTTGGGATTATTAGTAAATGTCCAACCATTAGCCAGAGCTGCATTACCAAACCAGGAATGTTGGGATCTCCCCCAAAAGTTCATCATTCATTCATTCACTTTGCTAATTTGCTGTCTTGCTAACTCCCTGGGAAGCTGGTTCTGTCTGAAGGCAACCAAATGTGACTCTCAGCACCTTGAAAGCTAATTCATCTGTCATTCGTTTAATCTGTACATAATAGAGATGAGAAAACTATTTGTAGATATTAGGTTATTTGTGGGACTATATCTTAGCCAAGGTCACTGATTTCTTGGAGTCTAGTCACGAGTGTAAGGTTGCCAGGCAACCTGTCCCTCCTTTAAGCAAAGCTGGTTCAGTTCTTATAGGCCTATTTATCATATGGGCACAGCATTAAAAAATTTATATTCAACCCTTAGTATAAAAGGGCATTTCTCAAAATGTTTAACTCTTTAGACCTCATCCTACCAACTGGGTTATATGAAAAATCAAAGAGGTACACTGCATGTCACATCTCACAGGTACTATTCTGTGTTTTCCTTTGAATGACTTTCAAATTATTGGTTTCATTTCATGGTTTCAGTGTTTTAGGTTCAGTGCTTCAGTTTCACGTATAATACATAATTTCATGTTAAAAATGGTTTATTACTGTCAGCATGCTTGTTTATGTTCTACTGTACCAAATAAGACTAAAGATCAGAAAGAACAAGGAGATTTACAAGATGCTTTACTAAAATATATGTCAAAAATATAGTTTTGCATCACCTCAGTGATGTTTTCAAGCACAAATTGCAAGTTACTGAAATTTTGAAATGTAACACTGATAATATTTATTTGAAGTTAATGAAAATGGAAAAATAACAGAACCAAAAAATGGTAAATGAGGTTTAAGTGCAAAATTGTGTGAATCACGTTTTGTAATACATCCATTGTATGTGGGGTGCAGTGATTGCTGTTTTTTTTTTTGCTCTTATGGTGGTTTTCTGTAGCATTTTATTTTTGCCATCCCTATGGATCCCAGTCCTTGTATGCTGAATGTGTGGGTAGATTGAGGGTTAAAAACCAAACACTGTTTTTCTCAGCTGTCACAGAGTCTTTTATATCTACTACAAACGAATAGCGACATCGGCAGTTTATGTGTAGCATGTTAGCAAGGTGTAGCTGTATTACTGTAGCATCAACATCTCACATTACTTGAGGTTATGAAAGTTATTATATACTGTGAGTGGAAACGTATATTGATATGATATTTCAGGCTGTCAGACACATTCACTAGAAATGTGTTTTTAGTGACAAAATGAAGGATTGCAGGTGGCAGACTGCCCCTGGAGCTGCAGATGAAGGCTTTGTTTGTAATCAGGGCCTGACAGAGCTTGAAAAAGTCAATGAATTCTGCATTGGCCCGTAAATAACCTTCCAGCCAGCACACATGTTCAAAGGTCAGCCGGCTGATATACTGAGCTGACAACACAACACAGATGTTACTGAGGACTTACACATATCACGCATAGATCTCAGTTTCTGTCCCTCTCTCTGCCTTTTCTTCATTAGGGTCGGAGTGACGTGACAGAGCTGGGTCACTGTGACAGCAGTTAGAGGAAGTTTTGACAGCTAGAGTTGGGGAGGCTGCTTCAGGGAGGTGATGTCAGCCCAGAGAGGAGTGACACGAGGTGAGGGAAGACAGCCAACGCCCTGTATCTGATCTGATGGGAAGTGGCAGGAGATGAAGAGAAGGAGTCAAATTCAGCCTGAAAGCGTGGTCACTGTCTGAGGTCAGCGGGAACAGAGAATAAATGAGAACCACTCCAGGAATACTGAGTAGGGAATGTCTCGTTTTGACTGTCAATCACACTGAAATTACACTTCAGAGAAAATCTGCAGTTGATATGCAATTTAAAAAAAAAAACTTTTACAACCCGATAAAAAGAAATTAAAGGGTAACATAGTTTATTTCAACTTTTCTTGAGCTGCTATCATTTGTATCAGTTATGGTAACATTACATGAACCAAAGTATTGTAATTGATCACATTTGGGAACACAAACTACAATATAGTTTTACAAACACAAGCAGAACCAAACAGCAGTTTAATGAAGCCACATTATTTGAAGGTATAAGTCTCATTTAAGCTGAAAACTATGAACCATTGCTTTATTTTTTTAATTACTCTCATACAACATCATTTTTACCTTGCCAGAGTCACATAGAAGCAAGTGTATAGTTTTGATTTTTTTCACATCTTTGAACAAGGAAAGTTCTTTTTTTAAAGCAGTGCCTGTGAATGAAGGTGAAATACCCAAACAAATGACTCCTACAGTAAAACCATTACTCTCATCCCATTGGAGACATAAAGTTTGATCAACAAAATAACAATTTTGTCACATTTGTTAAACTTTCAAATCAATAAATTAAAAGATTCCAGATTGGAAGCAATGATTAGAATTTTATTAGTGACTGACAGGTAGAACCTGTTTTGTTGAAGTCACTGACATCTGGGGTTGTGGTGTTCTGTTTGCTTCTGAAGTGGGCCATGTCATTATACCAAGATCTAAAGTGCTCTCTAAGGCCTTCAGACAAAGAGCTAGTGGATGCCTGAGTCTGGAAAGGAATTTTAAAAAACCTGCCAAATTGTTTGAAATAAATCCTTCCACTGTATTGAAAATCATCTTCAATTGGTATCGATTTCAAACAACCGCCAGCTTCTTTAGGACTGACTGGCCCAGTAAATTCAGCCCCAAAGCAGACTGCTTGATTCAAAGAGAAGTCTTCCAGAAGCCCCAAAACTTCATCCCAGGATCTACATATAAATCTTAGAAGTGTCAATGTCCAAGTCTACGTGACGACGATCAGAAAGAGTTTGCACAGTTTGCCAGGACTAGGCCTTTTGGAATAATATGCTCTGGACAGACAAATCTAAACTATGTGGCCGCAGTGACAGTGAACTGCAGATGAAAATTAGCTTAAAGCTATATCTGGTACAATGCATCAAATGGAAACATTTATGTTTAATATTGTACATGGTCCCTTCTTAAATAAACTCAGAATAAACATATTTAGTATTGACTTAAGACAGCTGTTGAGCAGAAGAACGTCATACTAGCTGTGAAGTGTGGTGGTGCAAATGTGATGGTTTAGGGCTGTTTCATTGCCTCTGGGACTGGGCAGCTTGCTGTCGTTGATCCAACCATGAGTTCTGCACCATGTCAAAGAGTGCTTGAAGATAATGTGAGCCCATCTGTCTCAAAGTTGAAATGAACCTTCTAACATAATCATAATTCTTAACACGCAACAAATCCACCCAAGAGTGACTTAAAAGAAGAGAATAGGGTCATGGGATGGCCTATGAAATAGCCCAGTCTGAATCAGATGGACGTGTTGTGGGAGATTTGAAAAAGGACCCTCAAAGTCTTGGAACTTAAAGAAGAGTGTTAAAAAAACTTTAGCAAGCTGATGTCAGAGATTGGTGGAGAGTTATGCAAAACTTCCTCAAGTAGTTATGTCTTCTATAGGGGACGATACTAGCTTCTGAGATACTTTTTTCATAGACACTTCACTTTTCCTATTGACATTTTTGCTAAATAAATTTAAAAAATCTCTTTTTTTCTTGTGTGTGTTCACGTTAATCCCCTTTTATCTTCAAAAAAATGAAATGAGGATGAAAAAAAATCCATTTTCCCAGTGCATTTTTTTTTCTCGTTACTGTATGAAGGTGTCATCCCTTCTTATTACAGCCTACTTGTCTCTCTAACAGGTGGAAACATCTCTCAGATGGCTCAGTTTTTTGTTTCCACAATTGAGCAGTGATCTCATCGACTGTATTTGTTATTACCAATGTGTTTGATGATCAAAACAATGAAACTTAACCACAAAGGGTTTGTGTAATCCTGTTCAAAGCTGAATCTGTGTCTTCCTTAAGGACAAACTCATACCCACTGCTATCGTAGAACTTGTTTGTGACTGTGTTTTCCCACATTGCATGATGTTTGGGATGAGATGCTCCTGTCAACAAGAAACTAATACTTACGCAGTGGTTTCCAGAGCTCGAGGATGTTGACTGGAAGCCACTAACTACATACGAACCTAACTGAGCTTTTATGGGAAAATCTGACATATCGCTTTGCTTGCGTTTCCTACCACAATCCTATAGATTGAAGGCTTCCAAATTACGTTGTTAGTCACGATGGTCATCAGCTTTGTTGTCAAGGGGGACGACTGAAGCCAGAGCAGAGCGGAAACAATGCGGCAAACCATTAAAACACCGCAATGACTGAAACACAGCTACAAGGATCCCCGATTTGTCGGCCACACACGGTGACACATGCCCAGATTGAAGACTGACCCTTGAATTAACATTTACATCACCAGAGGAAATGGGTTTATAAAGCTGGATGCTATTTTTAAAGTGTCTGCCTACAGTTATATCACATTTGGAGATTGGGTGTCAGCTTGTGCACACTCTTGAACACTTTTGCCTCATTGTATCAAGTCATCAGTCAGGAGTTTCCCAGGGTGCATTAGCTCGAGGGTAGAGTCAGTCAAGTGTTACCCTGCTGTTAGCAGTCATAGAAACGCGTGTGTGGCAGATAATAGGGGAGAGATCTGAGGCTGCGTCTGTCTTGCTGCTCTGAAGTAGGAATATTAAGATGTCGGTCTTTATTTGTGTCAGTGTTTCGGATAAATCAGAGTGTCGTGCTGTGGTGTTTGGTCACCAAGACAACACTGATATCGTTCACAACCAGCTAATTCAGGCTGTCTGGTGACTGGACGCCCAGCTCAGGGTCGTCTCTCCCAGAGAGAGCTTCTGAAGCATATTTAGCACCAATTATGTGCCTCAGGGAAAATGCCAAGTGTATAAATAGCATTTTGTTGTGTTTTGTTGCGTGTCTCTCTCTCTGCTTGTGTCCATAAAACCATGAAAACGAGACTGTGAGCGCTGCACATCTACGTCATGAGCTGAGCGCTTTGATCGGTAAACGAGGGGAGGATGAGTCACTCCATTCACTTAGATTGCTTGCACTTTTTCACTGGCTCATTTTCTTCATCAGATTGCCTCATAGCAGGGATTTTTCATTTTGGGTGGCCATGAGTGCAATTTTTTTAGCAATCTATTTTTTTTTTTTTTTTTTGTACCACTTAGACTTTTAGCCCTGCAGCGTACATTCACAGCAGCGTGGCACTGTTTTCCCTCAGAGTAGTGGCACAGGTGTTTGTTTAATCTGACATGCTGTAAATTATGTAGACACCAAAACTCACTGCAGCCCACAGAGATCTGATTTTGTGCACATGTTTACGTCAGAGTCCTGCTGAAACACTCAAGCTAATCTTCTGGTCCAGACCATACTGCGTTTCCATTCCTGGCCAAATGAATTAAAAATGACACAAGATATTTAAATAGACAAAGTTTGACTCCTGAAACAGATGGTCTGGACTTCATTTAGGGTTTTTTCTCTCTCACACACACAGGCTATTTGCCCTTGGCTGCTGTAATGTGAATAGATTAGTGAGTGTCTCATAGAAAAGTGGTTCCTGCTGGTTTATCCTGCTGCCATCGCTGCCAAATGTGAACTATACCTGTAACATTTCCCATGTATAATTGACGACTTAATAGAATTTCAGCCTTACGAATACTCAATTTTATGGCTCTATCATAGTAAAAAAACTAAACAAAAAAACCCGTACTGCTCTGGGTAAAAAGGGAAACATGACATAATTTGTTAAAGGAACAGAGACTTTTACACCATATGTCCCTACTTAACTTTTATTGAAACCTGATACAACAACACAGGAAATATTTCTGAAAAAATATACCCCCAATCTTCATAAGGAATCTGTGATTAAATAGATTACAACACAATGGCAAACTATAATATTAATATGGGATCTCTTGTGATGTAATAACATGCAGGAATATATTAGAAATTAAAATTGTTTGTAAAAAGTATTCATAAGTGCAGACTGGCTGATAAATGTAAGCTAGCTTACAGTTGAAACAATAATGGAAGACACACATACAGTATCAGAATGACTCCATGAAATAGTAAAGAAACACAGAAGTTCTTATTGCAAATGTTTTTTTTTTCATACCAGTCTTCAGTTATTCTACATGTTATGGGTCAAACCTGGACACATTTCTACCCCCTTGTTTAGGTTTGCCAGAATGAGAAGGAAGATTTCATTCTGCAGCCCTTGTCTTCTATATGCTCCTTCTGGGTCTGTCGTCGGCCTGCCCCTCAGTCAGAGGATCTCCCTGCAGAGCACAAGGACACATCATTTAAGCATTCATCGAAGGTTATTTCCTACCTGTGGTTAATTCAGGATAGTAAACACTACAGAATGACTCACCAGGACAGAGTAGGCTCCAGAACGTCCCTTCCCCCTCTTGGGTGGATCGGGCTTCACCTGTCTCCTTGCTCTTGTCACCTGAAACTGTGATCCCAAACATACCAGTGTTAGCTCGTTACGGTTGTGACATTTCCTCAAGGACAACAACTTATTTCGGCATTCTGAAAGAGGTCATGACAAACATTTTCCACTTTCCAAACTAACAGAGCCCAGTCTGAAGGATTGCCTGATGCCAAAAACCCACATTCATGGTGTGGTTACATGGACGAGTACACCAAACTCATCCAATAAAACCACGTAAGGTGGCCTTTTAACTCTGCTTGCACATCCGGCCGCTTTGCCCCAGCTGTTCCTCTGCTCGGGGGTTGCCATGGAGACTCACCTGTAGGGGGGTGGAATTCTTGTCGTTGCTAAGGAGGGAGAAGGAGCCGACGCGGGGTTTGCGCTTGTTCTTTTTCTTATTCGCAGCTTGAATCAAGTGTCTCCTGGACCTATCAGCCTACAAACACCACAGACACTGGGATTAGCATATACATTGATACTTACACACACATCTGTGCTCTTTTTCAATCAATTTGAATTTCAGAAGCGCACATGCTTTCCTGCTTAGTGTTTTCACCATCACAAGACTGTTTCCCTTTCACATAAGCTCTATTAAATAGTACTTTTATTAATTCAGCTGGTAAATAAAGTGGTTTCTTAGGATTGTTTCTGTACTTCAGTACATACAGTATGACTAAAACTTTACAGGAACTTTGCAGCAGCCTGCTATCACTGTAAATCTGTCCCCACCTCCCCCACATTTGGCTTTTGCTCACTCTGGCTGCTGTGTGACTAACCAAAGTGGTTTACCTGGATGAGAGTGTTAGGGAAGCCTTTGACAGAGACGGCCCCAGGCTGGCTGGAGTGACTCAGGTGGGTGGGACCCCTCCGCTCCAACTGTCTCTTACGTCTGAACAAAACCTACAAGGATGAGACAGTCACAACCACATCCACAACCACAGAGAGAAACAGCAGCTGCTGCGTGTTTCTATGTGTCATAAAATACATTAAAGCCTTGTGTGCCACGAGTGAACTTCAGCCTGTTTCTCTTCTTCTGTCCGGCCCTGCCCTCCCTCATCCTGTCCTGACCACATTCAGTTTCTTTTTCTTTTGTGGCAGGAAGTCAAACTTCAGCATTAAGGGGAGAGAACTGCGAATATTATTATTGTCAGCAGCCCCATCATATCCTTCATTGATCAGCGCAAAATAAAGCCCTTTTATTGATCTGCTAATTTCCCTAATGAATGGTTTGTCACTTTGAGAAACAACAGGTCTCAGTTTGCCAATTAAGACTTTACGGTAAATTTATAACTCTACTGCAGGGCTTTAACTCCATCAATCTGTTCATTTTCCCCCCACAAGTTACATAAGTGTGGAAATAAAAAGACCGCTTCCAGCATCTGATAATAACTTCCTACCCCTTTTTCCACTCCGTTGAAAACAAAGACGACGACGTTCGCTCCAAAATATTTGCCTCGCAATCATTTGCGAAGCCATTTAAAGTGCTTACGGTGATTGCCATTGACCTACATTCTGATGATTGCTTCAGCTTTCACCATTGTGGGATGGAATATTTTACAAATGGCTGTGGCACAACAGCTGTACAGTTTGGAGTTGAAGGTTAATTGCAATATGCATATGTTATTGTTGGTTTCTGTGAGTGGAGAAGCTGAGATGCACACACTGTGGAGCAATGGGCAGACTGAAACTTGTATTTGTTTGTGTCTACAACCAGATCTCTCTGTCACGATTACATCACGTCACCACTTGTATCAGTAATGTGGTTATCCAGTCATTCAGTTTGCATTGAAGCTGTGTTTTGTGCTACACAAATAACAAAAATGAAGCTGTCATTTCTCTGGTCCGTCTTTCACTTTCTCCTCTTTCTAACATGACTATGCCTTTTTTTTCTTTTCCTGTTCTTGCTATAAACTTCCCTTCACCAAGTTTTGAGTTAAAGTTGCTCTAAGCTAGTGTTCTCTCAGGGGAACTAAAGGATTCAGATGGAAGTGTAACCATGTGAAGGAAAAGTGTAAGAGGTGGCACATACCAGTCCTTCAGTTAAGGGTAGTGCCTTTTGCTGCTTCTGTTCATCATTCTGAGAAGAAAAAAAGCCAGAGTCAACATTCATGCTGCATTTAGCCTCTACAAAAAGAAGCTTTCATTAAGAAAAAGATATTCAAACACCGCAGCACAATTCAGTTCATTGTTTTTGTCCGAACTGTCAGTGTTTCCTATAGTTTGTGCATTGTTAAGTACGAAATATGACCATTCAGTAAAAGGGTTAGAGTTTAGTTTAGTTTCACAGTCTTTAAATAGTCCCATGACACAGATAAAGCAGGTCATGTTGTCCTACCTAACAATATGTCATAAGTTGTGTTATTACTTGTCAAAAGAGGTCATTCTCAAGCACCTCAGTCTCCAAACAAGGCAGCATTTTTAAAAGGATGCCACAGCTGTCATCTACATGGTCTTGACGACCTCATAAAATCAAACAATATGTTTTCTAAGTGCGTATGTTTAGGACATTAATCAAACTGTGCTACAGTCCATTTGGTTTTCTGCTGTTACGCACATTATGTGTTGACGAGTACCATAAATTACCCATTTAATGTTTTCCCCTCCATTATAAACACAACTGTCTCTGGTGGGAACAGGCAGACACAAGTAAACTAAACCAAATGCAGCAAATATAGCCTCTGAAAAGATGCTGCCGCTGGTATTAGTTAGTCCCAACCACATTTGAAGCTTATAATTGCGCGTGCTGTAATTACATTACAAATAATTGCTGCAGAAAAGCACATATGTGGCACAAACTCCCTCGGATGGAACAGAATTCCCAACTGAGACGCTTTCATGTGTGGGTGAAAATCCTCCTCTCTGCTCCTGCAGCTGTCGAATCCGTTGTCCAGATGAGGATGATTACTTTGGACAGAACATGAGGACTGTCCACAGAAAAATGCTAACCACAAGTTTAAAGTATAACAGCCGGTAGCCACATGAAAAGCCAAAAAAAGGCGAGCTGAAGGATTTTGTTCCAGAGAGGGGTATATTTTTGGTGCAGTGGCATTATGGCTGTAAAAACCATTACAATGAGACTTTGTTTCTGTTTAAAAAAAATTATATGTCGCCACAGGTCAGGGTTAGACTGTACTCCTTCCATCCTGAAACACACTTGGCCACTATTACAGTCATAGCAGCCCTTTTTTGAAGGAATCAGACTGGACTTACTCACATTCCAGCAGAGTCACTGGTTTCCTTTGGCCAAACTTCTGTATAAATACTGACTACACTGTGACCGAGCAAAGGCTAAAGAAATCACTAGGCTACTGGTAAACTAAATCCAAGTGAAAAGTACAAACTTTTAAAGAATTTTATTTTATTTTTCTCACGAAATGATCCAGTGATTCCCAAAAGATCCACTCAAATAAATCCATACCAGTCACATGAAGGAACTGTAGTTTAAAGAAGTAGATAAGTAGACATATTTTAAAGCTTTTGACTAGCAATGTGATTTGTAGTTACAAAAAAATGACAAAAAATCATATTTTTTTGTGTGATGACTAATATTTTTTACATGTCAAACACAGCGCTACCTTAAAATTAAAACCAAGCCACCTTAGCATGACATTACTAGATGTATTGTCATTTTTTGCTGCCAACTAACTTTACATGAGCCTGATAATTCTGGGTCTTTTCTATTACTTTTGAGACAAGGGTTAGCTATTATACAGTTTGTTGCAAGCAAACAATATTTAAATGGACTCAAACAGGCTGCACTTACCCCAGCATTGTCACAGCAGCACAGATGATGACTGATACATAATGAACACCCTTGTCCTACCCTAACTATCACATCCATTAGAAGTGCGTCTCTTACCTGCTCGTCTGCGGTCTGTCTGCTGACACACAGCTCTCCATGGCTCGCTCCTGAGCAGTCGAAGGCGTGTGACAGCAGGCTCGCCTGCAGGCACAGCACGCACAGCCAGATAGTAAACCCCATGATCCAGGCAGGAACTAGACTGTTCCCAGCCCCTGTCAGCTCCCTGCTTTATACTCTCGGCTCTGCTAATGGGGAACAGATGCAGGGGAACGGGAGGCCATGCCAGCTTCACGCAGACAAACAGCCCACCACAAGCCTGTGCTCTGCGCCAGCCAGTGGCCTGTGGTCCTGCAGAAACATGTCAGACATCTTGAGGGGCCTCCCCTTGAAACCCTGCCTCCCACTACCCCTCAACCCCCAACCCAAAGTGGAGTATGAAGGCCATTTTCCACTTATGCCTGCACTCCAACTGCTGCCAAAGTGTGTGTGTTTAAAGAGAGAGAGCAGTGAGACAGGAAACTTGTGTTGTCAAACCTCCGTACATAACAAATGAAAAATCTGTGGTTTGGTTCTCGTAACGTCCTGAAGAAATGCAGCATTATGATACGAATTTGTCTCCTGGCTCAGCGTGGATGACTCTCTTTCCTTGTGCTCTCAAAGTGTGTATGTACAGCGACTGTTTATACAGTTCTTCACAGATCCAAACACTTCAGTAAGCCTTTTTAGAAATTACAGTAATTACTCCTCGGTAGACTTCTCAGTGAAATATACAGCAGCCATCAACAATGTCAATTTGTCTTTCAGCCTGCAGACTACTGTTGACTGAACACCGGCAAAAAGGGATTAAATCACAACTGTCAGAAATCATAATAAGTCTTTCATGATTTTTGGGAGCTGGATGTGATCATTTGGGAATAAATGACTGAAAACTGAGAAAGAAACTGCGTGTTTTCAATCTGTTTTCTGATTTAATTCAACAGTATGTTTTACATTAACAGGCAAGCAAGTTTTGTGGGTTACTATATCTCAGTGGGAGTTTATATGGCCTTTAAAATGTAGCACGCCATAAAGAATGCATCTCCTGGTGGGGAAAGTTGTACATGAATAGGCACCCTGTCTCAAGGTGCATTACAGGATGGAAAGAATAAGTGGGAGCGAGAAACAGAATCAATCCAGTTTTATGTCTTCCAGCCTCAGGCTTTCGGTCACAGAGGAACTGTCTCCTGCTAGGACGTGCACCGCTGTGAAAATTGTGGAAATAAAAAAATAAAAGAGCTTAATTTCCGGTCCTGCCCATATACTACTTTCTTTTCCTCCAGCATATCAGTGGTAGATGAGGCTTCTCATCCAACAAACCTGAAAAAGATTATGAAAGCATTTCCCAGTGAGTCACAGTTTAAGTGGCGAGAATGAAACATCCCCAGATCTGAATCGCCCTCCCACCCGCCATTCCCTTATTTTCTGAGATACGCTGTGCAAGAACTGTGGTTGCAAACAGTTCCCAGGAGCTGCAGCGAGACCACTGGCTAGACAGCTGCAGGCTAATGATGTGAATCGATTGAGGAGATGTTTATTCAGGAGACGAGCAAAGGGAAGACTGAAAAATGACCTGAAAGCAGCCAATGTTGCTTTATTTGGCAGATAATCCACTCAAGTCTACGAGTGGACAAACAAGTCGGCCATTTTATTGGAGGCATTCATTTCAGTGTCACTCCTGTTGGAAATCACAGTTTAAACCATCAGATGACTTCTCGTCAGGCACGTCAAAATCACGTTGCCAAGGTTATGAGTTAACATTAACCTCACACAAACCACAACGTGGTCATGTAAAAAGACAGTAATCACAGCGAGCGAGAGTTATTTCATGCCCCAAATCCCTGTTATCCACTCCACACTTTCGAGTTTAAAGCATCCTTTTTAAAGCATCTCAGGGAGTTAACTATATAAAATTGCCATGCAGAACCACTCTCAGCATTTGCCTTCTGCTATCCCCCCATGGGAAGTGTCATTCATCAGCAGCTCTGCTTTGAGCTGCTGTCAATGCGTCTGAGGATGATGCTGTATGGCTAGAAGCCTCTGACCTTGTGGGGGAAAAAAACACCTATTTTCCACTCAACTCAGTGTCTGTGGCCAGAGATGAAGAGACAGGTAATTTGTGACCCATAAATACTTGTAGAAATGGGTTTGTTTGTAAGTGAGGGTAAAGCACCCGAGCCGTCTGGCTGCAGAATAGCAGATGAAAGAAAACAGGAAATGTGACATAGGAAACAACATCTGGATTAAGAGACATGACTCAGAAAGTAATGGATGTTTTTGATTATGTAACAGACTTTTAGAGGCTTACTTGCTAGAGGACAACCAAAAAACAGAAAAGACATTTTTTCTCCCCAAATATAATGGAAATAGTAGAATAGACTGTGGCGTTCAAAGCACTGAAAATTAGATTTCAATGATGTCAACATGTCTTTGCAGAAGATGGAACCACAGATCTGGCTGTGAATCACTTCCAGGGTCACTATTTCTTCTGCAGAAATGTGAAACTATTGACATAGTAGAGCAACGAGTAAGCAAAACAGTTAAAGGAACAGTTCAGCATTCGAAAAAATGTACTTATTTGCTTTGTTCCCCACGGGTTAGACCAGAAGATTTGCACAGATTTTGGTGAGCTTAGCATAAACTGTGTGACTGTGTTAGTTTCCAGTGGTTAAAGGTGCTATTAGGTGGATTTAGTACCTTTGGGCAGACTACCTGTTTCTTCCTGCTTTTAGTCTTTGTGCTGAAGCTGGATGAAATTTCCAGTTTTTCTACCCTAGGTCATTGCTATACCCAAATGTAAAATGTAAACCAAGTTTTATTCATCAGATTTACTGCCCTTTCCTTTTATATACTTGAAGAACTCAACTCAAAGATTGAACTCCAGCAGAAACATTTGGAGAAGCGCATGAGACGTATAATGCTAAAAGAGTAGTAAACCTAGTTTTTGTACCACAGTAAAAATACTAGTAAAAATGGAAACATGTAGTTTTAAATTGATAGAATCAACAGAAATAAAGTGCCTTCACCAAAGCAGAAAAATATGAGAGTCATTCAAAACAGCACTTTACTTCAACTGCAGCTCAAACACAGTTTTTACAGTCTGACTGGTTGCAGGGTGGAGCTGTTTATTTACTGTACAGGCATGAAAATGGTCTCAATCTTCTTATGTCACTGCACGAAAGTGAATGAGAAAGTGTATTTCCCAAAATATTAAAGAATTCCCTCAACAAAACAGTTCAAGACGCTGATATTTAATCAAACATCCCAGCTCTTTCAGAAAGCAAGCTAACTAAAGCTATTATTTATGGCTTTACAAAGAGCACACATGCTTTTTGCATGTGCACATTAACACTATAACAAATAGCAGTCAGTAGCAGAGGATTTGCGTCACCCATGGAGCATATAAGATGTTCTCAGATGAAATGAACCACTGACACAACAGCCAATTAGCCCTCGTGTGCATCAAGGTGAAATTTGTCCCTTTCAGGCCTCCATTTAGCCTCCACTTAGTCACGCACCAAAGAACACTTGCCAAGCATGTGTCTGTGCTACTGCATGCAGATTTTGTATGCGAGTATTGGTGATGAAGAGGACTCTTGTGTCGTGAATGTACAGGGTGTGTGCACTTACTGTAGGGCCACGTAGCTGTAACCTTTGCTAAGAAACGAGAGACTGAACCTCATTGCTTCCCCCCTCCTCTCTGTGCAGCTGGACAGGCTTATTGGTGTGATCGCAAATCAATACTCCTCTAATGCACATTGTCCTCTCTTCTTACTCTGGAGCTGCTTTGGCAACGGTGATGTGAAAGGTGCGAGGGAGAAAAAAGCAGCGAGGCTTTCAATCCTGTCATGTGGAAACAGCCAAGGACGAGGCTGAGGAAAAACAACACGGCTCTGCAGCAATTTGTGTGTTTGTCATTGAACGTAGACGATCTGGCCTCTTATATTTCACTTTCCTTTTTTGTGAACTCGCTGTTTGGTGATTAGCAGGGTCATATTTGATTCAAAAATAATCTTAAATATATCATGAAATGCCAACACTATTTGTGTCTAATCTTACATCTGTACCTCGTCACCCCCTACATGGGGTTTCACTAAATAAAACGGCACTCAGTAGTCGCAGCCTCAATTTTCCCACACAGTACAGCTGGAAAAACGACTTTATTCCAAATGCAGTCCTTTTGATCCGTCTACAGATTACCATAACTTATAAATTTAGACATCAAAGCTTCCAGGAACAGAAAACATTCAGTCTGTAGATAATCAATTAAATGATAAGTCAGTGTGGCTGGGGGCGGTGGAGACATGACATTTCAAATGAATCAACACATGCACACAAATGTCTTGTGCGGTTTTAAAATAGTAGGAAGTTCTTCTATATTACTCCACAAAAGCAGGAAAATAGGCCAGGTGCAGTTTGAAACATTAGTCTATAAAAACAAAATGACACGCCAGTTGGGCTGGAAAGGCTCTGTTTATATTATGATTTGTTAAAAACGGATTTTTGGAGGCTTTGATAAGAGCGACGATTCTGACTGAGGAAAGTGTGTGCTGACATTCATTTTGAGGATGAAAAGGTTGTCTTTTTCATTCTGTGTGCTTTTCTGGTGCGCATAGTGCAGGCTAAAGAAGAAATCCTCTGTAAAACACAGCGCTGTTAGGCAGTAACCACAGCTGCCACGTCCTCTTTGGATGCCAAATTTCCTCAGCCTGAATAGTTACACAAGACACGTTTAAAGAGGAGCTGCTTCAAAACCTTTGTGAAGCAGGGACAAGTTTTAAAAAAAAAAAAAACCACGGCACTTGTGTTTTTTCTTCTTACCCACATACACGTCATTGAACTTACAAAACAAATGACACTGATTATACAAAACTTAATATTAAGTGAATTATAGGCCTATTCTCGACCGTTCAGAGCGACATGTCAGCACACTAAAGTGCTATTTTGAAGCAATGCTGCCTCCGTACAGGTTTTCAAGCAGACTATTTGAATTAAATGTGGTTTTTTTTAATCAGAAAAAGGTTTTTTTCCTTAAGATGTCTCTTGAGCTTATTGGCGTAACAACATTTGACAGCATTTTCTTGGAGATTAAGCATCCTGATTCCAGATAGCTAGTGCTATGCTAGTGTATTTTAGCAATAACTAATGCTTTACTGAATTTAATTTGGGAACATGTGTAGTTTTATTCATTCATTTGATCATTCCACACATTGCCAACAAATTCCTCTTTTTCTAGTGTGTAAAAAATACATATATGTAGTTATGAACCACAAATGAAATCCTTTGAAAACATTAAACCAATTTCAAAATAAGATGATTTTCAAAACAAAACTGTCCATGAAAATCCAGAAACCCGGTATCTGTCAAACAGCCTTCACTATTCAGAATTTAGTTCGTTTGATCAGTTCAGGCTCAGTCACCTCACACACAGTCATCAGTGTGAATTCCTTTGAGCTCTGTTTACATTGTCAAATCTTCCATTGTTTCCTCTGAAAATCGCTTTTTCTAACTGTGCCAGAAAGCGGGGCGACGAAAGGCAAGTGTTTGCCATTTCACCTGTCTTTGTGTAGGGGTTTAATTATTTAATGGCTATCACCTCAAAGCATTCAGCTCATGAGTAAACAAATTAAATCTCCTAAATTAGTTGCATAGAAACTCTGCATTGTGTAAGAGAAGCAGCAGACCATCAGATCATAAGTACCCCTGAGAATAATATGAGAATACCCCTCCCATGCACAGCCATTCTCTGACTGATGTTGTATTCTAGCTTTATGAAAGCAATGATATAAGGAGGAAAGTGCTAATTAAATCTAATTCTCTTATTATCCCAGCACACCGACCTGGGCTCATTTAGCCAGAATACTAAACACAGCATCATGAGTGTGTCAGACGTAGTACGGGTCATGCCCTCTCACTATCTCTCATTTATATCCCATCCTCTCCCCGCTCTGGTTGCCATGGCAGCAAGAAGTTGGATTCAAACAATGCCACTGAGGGCTTGAAGCCTTTGACAAGAGGAGGGAGCCGACCACATCTGTGTGTGGTTGAGGCTAGCTGTGGACATGCTGAGTCCCACATGCTGCTTCACTACTCTCTCACGCTGTTGACACACGTGTTTTATTGTATACATTGTGGAGTTATATTTCTGAATAACAGTGCTTTCTATGGATATAGTGCTCAGAGGTACATGGGAACTGAAATTCTCCTTTTTTCTCTGTGAACATACGGAATTAAATTAACATAAAATTATATTATTTCATCAGAGAGATTACAAACAAGTCTTTAAAAAAACTACATGATGTATGTCTGTGTTAATACTTATGCTTTGTGCACATAATAAAATTCATACTGTCGTTGGTGATAAACAGCAAACAAATTGGATCCCTGGAGTGGGCGAGCAGTGATGTTAGCAGACCTTCAGTGTAGTAGAAATCAATAAAAATGCTTCTTGGTATTCATGTGTATACATGTTATCATGTCAGTTTGTTGCATATTCTGTACTCGGTGCCCTTTAGGCCCTTAATTGCATATTATTCTAAAATTTTCACACAACTGGCAACTGAAACACAACTGAAAGATTACATTACAGTCATTTTGTGAAATAAATTTCAACGCAAGACCAGAAGAGCAGAGCAGGCAGTAAACACAATGATATATTATGACATTTTATTGAGAAAACAGTTTCCTCTGCACACAAAGAACACATGGCTTGAGATTAATAATACTCCACTAGGATGAATAAAGAACTTGACAGCATATAGTAGCTCTATCAAAGAGCTTTTTAATGAAAATAATTGTGGGCTTGTGGCTTGAGAACAGATGGAATAGTAATAATGCAAGCTGCAAAACCACTAAAATAGATGGAAGATGCTCATATAACAGCAAAAATGTTCCCTTGTGGATTGATTTCTAAAGATTGACCCGTTAACTATTATGCACAGATACAATATTTAATGCATTCACTGTAATTTTAAATAGAACAAATTAGTATAACTTCCGTTCGTGACATTTTGCATCATTAAACTGATGCTGCTATGCTTTGAGCCATCTAGTAGATTTCTGGAAAGTCATGGTTATGTGTCTTTGGACTGGAGGATAAAATTAGCTGAAGCTGTTTCAATAATTCATCTACATTTTATCATCATGCCAGGTGCACTCGTGGGTTGCTGAATTAATAACAGTAATCTGTGCTGGGGCTGATTTGTCTGCGTTGCTGTAACAAGTCCATAATATTTATCATCTCATTGCAATGCAATGGTCTCCTGGGAAAGCTTCAGTCCTGAGATTCATGTGCATGTTACTTTGATACATATCACCTACTTAAACAATGGGCAGTGGCCACTACCAGCAGGAAAATACATTTAACCACACCTCAAAAACTGCTCAGGAATGACTCAGAGAACACGACCAAGAGCTCAAGGCATTTACCCAGCCTCCAAACTCCCCATAATGCAATCTGAGTGAAGCACCAGAACAAACCTGAACCATAAAGGCAACCCACAGGACCCAGAAGAACTGCTAACATCTTAACCAATGACACCCCATAGGTCCTGTGTCCACACCCCTAAGGGCCAGACCTGTTAGGGTGGTATAAAGGAGACCTACACATTATTAGGCAGGTGTTTTTGTTGTGGTGGCTGTTTGGTTTTTGTTAACAAGTGTTGCTAACCAATTATCAGAATATGCACAGCTGGGTGGCAGCAGCAAAACACCTCCTTTGCAAACAGCTGTGGCTAAACTTGGCTGGAGGAAACTGCTGGCAAGCAAACTGCGAAGTGGAGTGGCTGGCAAATTTGCTCTCACTCATGCACATTTGTGAAATAAACACACAAAGGGAGGGAGGGTTAGCAGGCCTCTATGTGCTGTGTGACTAATATAGTCTGGAAGGAGACTGACCAGACTGTCAATATGTTGTGGTTTCTAAACACTTGAAAGGAAAATAATTAGTCTGGGGCTAGTGGAGGCTAAAGGGGGCATCTTGAGAGCTAATCCAAAACGTTCTGCAGTATGCATGGAAGCATCTTCAAAGCAGTTGTGTTCCCCAAGGCTGCAACTGTCCAGACACTCTCCATGACCTGTCATGTTAGCACTCTGGGTTTCTGTGAGTCAGTCCTAATGAACATCTTCTCTGAAGGTATTCTACAGCACCTGAACAAACTGGCTCCATCCAGTCCTAACACCTCTGGCAGAGCTGTGTACAGACTAACCAGGAGGGAAGGCAGTTGTTTTCCATAATGAGTGCGATTTTCCTCAGCCCCTGCTCATAACTCATTACTCAGCCCAGAGGACAATTAGTGCTTGCCTATTAGCTGTAACAGGGGAAATGGCTTCATGGCTCCCTTTCTGTCACTGAAGCCCATCCACCCCAGAGAATTCTGAAAATGCGTTTATCACACCTGAAAAATGCTAAATCCATTTCTCCTTTCACCAAAGGTGAAAACATTAAATGTGAAACAAGCTTCCGTTTTGTCTCCTGGTTATAAAATTAAACACTGTTTCTTCCCCTTACTTCACACGGTGAACAACAGCACAATGCACAGAATGACTCACTGTGTTTGTTTGGTGTTTGTGATGCTTTGTTTCCAGCAGTGAAATGGCCACTTATGGGCAATTAGTCATGCTGAGTAGGCAGAGGCTTTACCTCCACCTCGTCACTGACGAACGCAAGACAATGTATGTGTAAATGGAATAAGGTGATCGACTGGTGACTGTCGATGGAGAGAAATATGTTGTTCATTAGGAGACAGCAGAGGGCTTAACGCACACATTATTGTGGGATTAAAAGCAGGAGCTTTAATCTAAAATCAATACTCCAACCCAGAAGTCTGGTGTATCCTTTAATACTTTGATACATGAAGCAATTACAGCCAATAAAACATTTTACTAATTGTGTTCCGATGATTGAGAGGGATCTGGCTGGCTGCTGTGTGTGCAGGGTAATCATACATGATTTTAGTCGAGAGATAATTTCCCCGCTGTTGGAAATCATGCTCTTCATGTGTTAACACATTTGCGCAAACATATTTTCAAATTACAGGAGATGTACTTATGCACAATTAAGCGCTTCCACACCTAACAGGCTTTTTCAAAGGTCAGACCCTTGAGCAATCAGTGAGATTAAAGGAGAATTCTGCAACTTCACTTTGTTGTCACCCTCTAGAGCAGCCAGAAGTGAGAGGCATGGGTTGGATTATTTAGCTCCCATCAAACAGGAGAAAATGAGCAGAAGAATTAATCTTTTCTGCAGTTAAATGAGTCATAAAATGTGGCTTTGTTGGTGACACACAGTTGTAAAAGAGGCAATCAAGCGTCCAGAGCGATTGATTTTCACAAAGGAAATATTCTAGCTTTGGAAATCCTCCTTGAGAGAATGACTGCAAAGAGTAAAGTCAACAGGAGGAGGATATTACCTCTGTTACCAGGAGCACACAGAGGCAGGCTTCTACATGTAGGTCAATATATGGATCACTGAAGACCGACTGATGGTGAGTATCCCAGGTGCAAGAGCCCTTCCTCTTAGATAAGTGTATCCGAAGCAACTGCTGCCCTCCTGAGCAGAGACGTCACGGTGGTTCAGTTACATCAGAGTTACACTGATTTGACACCAGTACAGTAGAATAAACAGAAGAGCACTTTATGCTTTTAAAATTGGAAGTCTGCTTGTGTTGACTGGCTTTGTAGTAAAATGCACCAACATCACAAATTTAAGTGGAAAGAGGACAGTTTTAAGTACATAACTAATACTGAAAATAATAGAATACAATAAAATAGATGCTCTTCTGATTAAGAGATTTAATTTTTTAGGCACAACAAATGTTTTTTTTAAACCTTCAAGATCAGGAATATTGGAGGGTTTGGCTCATATTTAGTCAAATAGGTTCAGTTAGTGTCACATTAAGACATTGCTCAGAGTGAACACATTTAGAAAATCATTCCAGCATCTGAAGTCATCGGTTTAACACGTTTAGGGATTTCCGTAGTGCTACTGAATCCACTCATTTTGGATAAAAACCCCACAGAGTGTTATTTTTACAGTACAAGCCACAACCTCCCGAGGCTAAAAGTTGTTCATTTGTTCTTTTTTGTTTTCCTTTTTGGTGTTTTTGTTGATCCCATGTAGCCAAATAAAAGGTTTTTATATGCTGCTATATAATATAATTATAGTGATAACTGCAGAACAACCAAATGGCAGGTTATATTTTGGAGGCCCCCTGGTGGCTGGGGTTTGCTCCTGCCTTGTCATTACTTTGTCCAGTGGGTAGACGTTTGACTGATCAGTGTTTTCTGACAGCGTGAACTTACGGTAATGGCACAAATGGCTGCATTTCCAAATGGGTTTAATTTTAAAAGTTTCCCAAAACAATTCATGGATCAAATCGTACCGGCTGCTAAAATGAGGTTGTGATTCATTGACCGCTTATATGGTTTTGCCGACTGACATCTGGTTGAAGGACGAGGTCATATTGTGTGCAGTGAAGCCCTCAGAGGAAAAGGAGCCTCAAATGCCAACACTGAGACCTGGAACTACAGCATAATCTACTTCCAAACACACAAAGACACTGAACGTCACAGCAGACAAATGCCTACATGTGTGCACACATGAACACTGCAATGCCAGCATGTGACAAGGATAGAGGGTCCAGAATGCTTTGCACTTCTTAGTCACAACTCCCCGGCAGGCTTTGAGGACTCCCATGCTGAGAAAATCCATCAAATATTGTTGATAGGTGTTGAGGCCTGACTTGATGATTGCATTTTCACATGGTCGCCACAGAGGATGACTGCACGAATATTCTCTCTGTTCCCATCTGTGAGCTTATTGGATTATTAAAGCGTGTAAATGCACACAGCAACAAGCTAAATCCTCAGGACTGAAATGTTAACCATACAAAAAAAAAAAAACATTCTTACAGGCGACAAAATTAAAGGATCTTTTTTTTTTCACCTCAGACTGGTGAGGGTAAATGCAGGGTCATATGGCTAGTGACTCAGCAGAGCAGAGCATAAAGCACACACACTGGTATTACTGGAGCAGGGGAGCCTTTAATAAGCTTTTTTTATGTGACAAGCAGCCTTAAGGTTGCAGAAATGTGCTTGTGACCAGCGGATTGCTGACGTGAAGCCTTAGCATGACCTGCGGCTCCTCACCGGAGCTCCTTAGTGACCCACAATACCAGATTGTACAGGGAGTCTCCGTGCTCCATCCTCCTTTCGTCTCTCTTCTGACTCTAGTTCACCTGATTAACGTCCGTGATGTGCATACTAACTCGCTTTCGCCTTAGCACTGCAGGGTAATTGCAATGAATGTTACGTCGAGTTAAGTATGCTGCTGAACTTTAAACACGGTCACACAATTTAGCAGCCATCCTTTGCCTTTCTTGTAGTATAGCACCATTAGCCCATTTAGATATATTTCTTAGTTATGTTTGTTTCCCCTGCTATAATTAAGGCTTGCAGACAAGGCAAGTGAAACTGCAGCTTAACAAGCCAGACATGTGTTTTTTCAATCTCCAAGCAATAAGCACTGAAGCATAATAAGCACACTCGTCTGTAAGTGCACCGCTGAACATCAGCTATGCAGTCGTATTTACTCAAGTTAAAGATTTAAATAATCTCCACCTGTGACCTTCAACATATAATTGCAAGTTTGGAGTTTAAAGAAGAGAACACTGTTACCTGTAAGGTCGAGGTTAATCATAGTTTCACAGTACAGCTATGTGCATATAGTGATCTTTTTTTATTACTTTAGATGGACTAAAATACAAAGCACCCTTTTATTGGTTGGAAAACTCCTACTTCTTAAGCCACAGGACTGTCTGAAAAGTACATTCAGAGCTGAAACTGGGTTAATTTTATTGCTCATGAGAAGTTTGGGAGATATTTGGTTTTCAAATGTTAATGGAGCGGTATCAAGCGTGTCTCGGGTTTTGTTTGAAATTTATGGCCCATATAGCTGCTGGTGTGTGGACTAGATGCGCAGGGATAGAAGCCCATCCTGATGCAACTTATCTTTACCCATGTGTGACACTTTTCTCTTAACTGCACGACAACACAAAAATCTTGAACTCTGTGCACTCTGGACTTAAATATTTACATTCCATTATGTGTTTGTATTGTCTACCCCGATATGAATCAAACACCTACAATTAAGGAGAGATTTGCCTCTGCAGCACACAAGTCTGAAATGACTCATGGAGGTGTTAATGTAACTGAAAATGGGGTCTAATATTTATGACTTTGAACAGGCAGAATCTGTTGTAATTGCAACATTAGGCGAGCTCTTTGTTTTGTAAAAATTGACCATGTAGGGCAAGAACCCTGAAAGCTGCTGCGATGCGCCAGTGTCAGCACTTTTTAAGGCAGCGCACTAATAAATAGAACAGACAGCCAGGTTTTCTTCCACAGTGCTCTGATCTGCATCAGATCTGGTGTTCTGCCAGACTGCGACTCAGTACTCAGAAATGAACTTGGCCTGCATAAATGCTTTTATTTTCTATAATTCCTCCATGATTTATGCAAAATTATGCATAGTAGGTTATACTTTTATTTTTCTGTAATGCATTAGGGAATATATCAATGCCTTAAATTACATTTAGAACTTATAATTTCTCATTTCAGTAAGGCTGCAGGCCTTTCCACAGCACAGAATCTGCTCTATCTGAGGTTTCCAGTGGCTTGCTGCTGTCTTTAGGCTCTGGTAACTGTGCCATTATAATACTTTTACATCTCAGCACAGCTTTTGATATCATCGACCAATACATTTTGTTGAACCATCTATAGGCCCAAGTTAGCCTCCAGGACACTGTGCTGAAGTGGTTTGCCTCCTACTTTGCAGATAGGACTTTTTCTGTTAAAACTGGGAGATGGACCTTCTCTTCCACTAGTGGAGTACCCCAAGGTTCCATCTAAGGGCCCATTTATTTTCCTCACATATGTTTCCCTTTGGCTTCATCCTCCACAATTATGATTCCTTCCACTGTTACAACACACAAAAATAGCTGTCTCTGAATCCACACAGCTCCATCACATCCATCTTAATCTGCCTCCAGGAGGTGAAACGCTGAAACTGTTTTCAGATAAATGACAATAAGACAGAAGTGACTGTGTTTGGTTCCCAGCCAACCTACATGTCCAAGCCAGGAACTCAGGAACTCTGAAAACCTGACAGACTAATTGCCTCACTGATAAAAGGATGCTGCTTTCATGCTTTGAATTGAATAAAGCTTCAATCAAATGTTCCTCCATAACTGACATTTTAAAGAAGAATCTAGAGATGCACATATTTTCAGCATTTTTAGTTGGTCTTATTGGTCTTAATATTTTTGTATCTAACAGTTATTTGATTTTAGAAGCTGAAGTTACAAGTTGTGATCCTGTTTTGCCTTGTTTTAGTATTTTGTTCGATTTTATTCATAATTTACAATTTCATCTAGCAGATACTTTTACCCAAACCAGCGTACATCTGAAAGTAGATACAATACAAGCAAAGATCTAGTCAGGAGAAAGTGCCATAAAACAAATTCAAGTGTATTCTATTTTGTTTTTTTCAAGTTGATCTTACAAGTCTTTATCCTGACTTGAATTTTGCTCATATTTACGTTGCTGCCTGTTTCATAGCATGTGAAGCATTTTGGTCATCTCGGGTAGTTTTAACATGCAATATAAATCCTGTGAAGAAGCCTCTTGGATGAGAAGTGAAACATCTTCAAGAATGTTAAAAAAAAGTCCATTTACTTTTCACTTATTCACTCCTAGGATTACTATGACCTGGATGACTGAGAATCTGCAAAGACATCATACTACGTATATATACACAAAAAAATGATTTTAAAAACACCAAATCTTTACAACAGAGCAGTTTGGATCCATCAGACAGAGGATGCTGGATTAATTGGGATGTTTTCTCTATCTCTCTCTGAGGGTAATTGCACAGTGAAAAGCTTTGTGAATGAAGCAGTCAGCCAACACAGAACCTCCTCCTCCTCCCCCTGCTCCTCCTCCTCGTCCTCCTCCTCCTCCTGCAGGGGCAGCAGTGCCAAACTGCAGCGCAGGATACCCAGGTGCCAACAGAACAAAAAAAAAAGAGAGAGAGAAAGCGATTTCATATTAGATGACCCAAGCAAGGAAACAGACTCAACTGGCTCTGATTTCCAACCCCCGAAATTCCCCCCCTCTCAGCTCCATCCTGCACGGTGTCACAGTGAATACAGGAAGAATCAAGATTGGGTGCCAATCCCTCACCTCGCTCGCCGTGCGCCCTCTCTCCTCCTCTTCCTCCTCCTCCTCCTTCCTCCGTGTAATACAAACCTCGTGATCACCCATTCAGCTGTGCCTGCGTTTGCTGCTTTGGGAGGTAAATAATAATAAGCCGACTAGCCGAGGGGCAGGCAGGGGAAAAGTATCTGGGAGAGAGAGAGAGGGAGACAGGTGCCGCGGAAGTTTATACTTGCAGAGGCGCATCCCTTCGCGTCTTTTTTTTTTTTGCCATTATCTGGAATAACGTGAAAGAGACTGTGACTGGCGGTCATTCGGCTACCACTGATCCTGTGTAAGTGATTCTCCACATCAGCTCACTGCGAATAGGTGAACGTTAGCCCCTGTTAGACTGGGGAGGGAATGAGATGAGCGTCAGTGTCAGGTGCTTTGAATGTGTGATTTGCAGGCTCGGTGCGTCCTTACCGCCTGAAAAAACACAACACGCTCCCTGATTCAGTGTTAGGTGCTAAAGCTGGCATTTGCCACCGCAAGGATTTTCTGCACAGATGTTATCATGCAGTCACAGCTAGCGTGGCAGTCTGGTGCTGCTTTCAAATGAGAAGAATGCGGTATTTTGGAGCGTTGCAAGGTGAATTCGCGTCAGAGCGCAAAAAAAGCAAACTAAAAGCAGGTTCAGGAGGTGCAGAATGTGACTCATGTTTATGAATAAAAAAAGCAAGATACACGTCGATTTAACGAGAAGCAATGAAACATAAAGTCATGTTTTGTCTCAGAGGCAATGTGACAGAATAAAAACTTTAAACCGCAGGAATGCAAGCTGAAAATCCCTCCTTGGCAGTCAACTCGGTGCGTGTTTTGGGCTCTCAGTGCAGGTTAATTCTGTTGTTGTGCTGCTTTGTGGTGTTGATTGTCACCTGTTGACGCCTTGGGTGAGACCAGGGCATACTGCATGAATCAGACTGCTATTCTGAGCAGTTCATTCAAGAAAGAAGCTGAGATCCCACAGCCAGAATTAGCCCACAAGCCCCCATTGTTAGTATTCATAGTTAGTCACATGCACAATTACACCGGCAGATTCAATCAGCATCTGTTTTTATTTTAACACCTCGGGTCAAAATGTGTTTGCATGTGTGTGTGTGAGAGTGTGTCTTCACACACCGTCTTGCTCTGTGTAAAGTGGTAATTGGCCAGGTAGTGATGGACGTGACATGGCAAGTAGATGTCAGACAGTGACAAATGTTCAGTGGTTCTTCCTCATGCTGTGTGAGGATTTCAATTCCCATTCTAACACTCGGGCAGGGCTGGAGAGTGCTTTCTTTCAGGCATTAACCTAAGCTTTGTTTAAGGTGGAAATGGCCTCAAGTGACTGGCATGCCTGTTTCAAACAACATTTTCCATCCATGTTGGCTCATACTCGCATACATAACCACTGTGAAGCGACTGCAGATGCAAAACAGGCCGAGCTTTTTAGAAATTCCTGTCTTAAGGTGATGCTTTGCTATATTTTTTGCATATTTGGCCACTCTTTGGTGACCCTTCACTGGTATATCATGCAAAATGGCAGTATAATAGATGTTTTCACAGCAAGCACTGGGAATTATCATTAGTAGGCATGTCACAAGTGTTGTTAACAGTAATGATTGCTCTGCTTTGATCAAGTGTCCCAGTAGGCCACGACAGTGTAGCAGTGAGGCAACGCATACAACACCTGGACACTGGATTTGAAGCAAGTAATCGTTGGTTTTAGTGGTGTATCAGCTGTGTCATGTCTACTGTGAAAGGAACCTGTTTCCCAAATGGTAGCAGTAGAAAGGGTAGATGTGATACTATTGTGATTGTGGATGTTGCCACATTCACTGCACCCTGAGTTCATTCAGTGTTTACACAGAACTGTTGGTGGCAAAAGTTTCCAGGATTCTACATTCTTTTTATGATACTTTTAAACTCTCTGTGGTTAAGGTCAAGTCTCCGTGCACAAGGTTGTTTTTTAATGTTAGTGTCAAGACAGCAGGTGGTGATGCAGACGTTGGGCCATGTCTTTATGCATTTCACGTGCTTCTCTTTCATTCTCCTCCACCCAAAATCCCCTTCACTACTATAACCGGCATTTGAGTTAGCAACTATCACACTAAAAAAGACAAAAAAGTATTGTCAAAGGTTTGGATTGCTCAATAAGGATGCCCTGTTAGTTTTATTTTATATTGTATATGAGTTTTATCTGTGGTGCTCTCCTCCCTGTGTGCAAATGTTCCATCCAAAAATTCCTCCGTCACTGTTTTGAGTGGATTAACACTGCCCAATGTGATTGTGATTAGTTTAGAGAGAGATTTTTTCCCCTCTGTAGTAGAATGGTAATGAGGTATTGCCAGACAAAACACAGTTTCAGCATTTCAGAATGTTCTCGCTATGTGAAACTAGTAGTGATATAACCATAACCCTAACGCCATGTTGGCTACTCAGAAGCCTGACAAAAAGCTATTAAAGGTCCCAGTGAGGTACAAGCAATGACACATTGAGGAAGGAGGCAACTGACCCTTCTGTTTGTTATTATAGTGGATGAGTAACTGTACTTTTATGTGTAAATATATAAAAAGTCCTGTTCACAAGCACTGTTTTGTCTGTGTCCGCCATCAGATGACCGGGCACGCTGAGACATTACAAGCCAAAACTCCATTCTACCACTCCAACAGTTCGGAGTTTCTCAATATCTTCACCCTGGGAAAAAGTTTTCAAAAGCTCAGTTTTCAGTGGTCTCAACCTGCCTCTTTTGGAAGGCCAAAATACAAGAAATAAGTTACATTTTAAACAAGAAAAGTACTCAGCAGTACTTCGCCAAGGCTGCTCAGTCATTGTATGATTTCCAACAGATGAAATCTTTAATCAAAACCTACCCTGTGCTGAACACAGGCATGTGTTATGCATGTTTACGTTATGCTTGGATACCAAATTGCATGACCTAAATAGTTAGCGGGTGGCGGGAATTGATAGGACTTGGAAACACAGCCACAATTTAATCAGTCATTTCCGACGGATATGTCCCGATAAGTCCGCAGCCGTGGATTTGTGGTATGATCGTAATCATGTGATCATCAGCAGGCAGCTGACGTAGCCTTCACTTGTCATAGTTACAGTAATCCGGTGCCGCTATCACACAGTGATACAGAAATCTTTAACAAATCCGTGGATCCAGACTATAAGTCGCATCACTGCCAAAATCTAATCAATTGGTCCTTGTGTCACTTCTGGCCTTCCGTGAAAGTTTTATCCAAATCTGTTAGTCTGTTTCTGAGTAATGTTGCTAACAGACAAACGTACGACGATGGCTGCATAAGTCCACTGCATTCCTTGTTAGAGTAATAATACTAGTATATGTGTGGACAGGGCATTAGGACTTTAGTGTACTTCTTATGTTTTGAAATGAGGTTCTCTATGAACAACACTGTCATACAGATCATGACTCCATCTTCACTGCAGTCAAAGCAGTTTTGTTTCAGTTATAAAGAGTAGAGTTTTAGTCATCATCAGTTCATATGATCTCATGTATTATTGCTAATAAACACAGTATCATGTAACATTTTGGATAGCTGGCAGATATTTTTTGAAGCACTTCTTACAATTTCCCCAATTCACCTGCAGAGGATTATGGTGATTTTAAGCACTTATAGTACTCTTCCTTTCAGGATGTTGCAAATGAATAATGGTTTTGGTTGATTGTTCACATAATTTATCACTGATGACAGGTCTGTTCATGCACTACACTTCTTGTTTTTAAGTCCTCAGCTGTTGCAACAGTTCAACATGCAGTACACTGCATCCATCCGAAACTGAAAGCTTATCTATAGTCCCACAATTCTTGGTGTTTCTCTTTCTCTTTGTTGGCAACTCTGGCTGTCATCTTGACAAATAGTGGTCATGTCTTAGGAAGCACCTTGAACACCTTTGCTCCCGCTGTAATGTGGCTGGCAGAAGACAAATGACCAAAAAAACAAAGTAAGGCCATCACACGGAAAAGAAAAACTTGTCTTTTTCTGTATTTGCAGTGCGCTTTTCCTTTAGGTCAATTTTCTACCTTTAAATACTTAACATACACACCGATCAAATGCAGACCTGCACAGTCAGCTCACTTTAATCTTTTAGTCCAAATAGTCATTTGAACCAAGTAGTTCTCAATCTCCTTCCCTCTGGCTGTGACAAAAAGCTGATCCAATGGAGAGTGTCTAAAACAAGCAGTTCATTTAGCGCTTGGCTGCACCTGCCCTTTTAGTGCTCCAACAGGGCCTTGTCCTCAGCTCGCCCATCCTCTGCTCACTCTCCGAGGTGACAGACAGCAGCATCAGAGCCCAGCGCTCTGCAGCATGTTGTAGGACGAGCCGGTTTTATATGTATTCAGGATGATTTAGTATCAGTGTGCCTACAGTTTCATTAAAGAAGTGATTGACTGATGCACATGGTGTGTCCTTTGAGGAAAATACTGTGTTGTGTTTGTTCTCCTGAGGGATGCATCAGTGTGACCTATTTTCTCTCCGAAGTCAATCTCCCCCCTCACTTTCCACTGAGTAGTGTCAGCCTGAATGTGTTGCTGTTGTAATCTGACAGTCTTACACTGGTGCACTTCATTGTTGTGCCAGTCAAAATGTCACACTTGTGACCAACCTTGCATTTATATTTTGGAACAGAAGCAGAAAATGAGTGGTTGCAACCAGGAGACAGAAAACAACGGGAATAAAAAACACAAGGTTATACAAAATTGAAAACAAAGAAAGGCACTAAAATGTACAAATAAAATGCTTTCTGGTGATTACATTTAAAAAGTCCATTTGCCAAAGCTGTGATCTCTCAATAAACATAAGGAAAGGCATTTCAGAAAATATTAGAAAACAGGAATTTTATAAAAATCAACAGTGAGCATTTTAGAAGTTTTGGAAAATTAGTCAACAGTATTGCTTTTATCTGGCGATAGAGGCGGATACATACAGTATGAAAAGAGACATGATCAGATACAGATAAGTAAACTGTGGAATGACAAGTATTCTGACTTTTTTTTTCACTATGGCTTAATCTGTTATTTTCTTTTCTCATGTGATTGATTGATTGGTTTGTAAAAATGCTGAAATAATGAGACACGCCATTACAATTCCACAGAACCCAAAGTGACACCATTTCCAATGTTTGTTTTGCCCAACCAACAGTCCAAACCTCAAAATTATTTGACAAAAATTCATATTTGTGAAGCTGCAAAACAGCAATTACAAACAGACATAAATGATGAGCAAAATGATGCAAATTCAATTTCTGTCAGTTAGCTAATAGACTGAGTTACTAGTCATTTCTGTTGTCCTTGTACAAAATGTCAGGCAGGTTAATTAGAAAGCACCACATTATATACATTTCTGATGTGTTTCGGAGGCAAACAGCGTAATTTGTAAAGTAATTAAAGCCATGAGATGAATGCAGTGAACTGAAAAGTAGAATATTTATCTCTGAAATGTAGTGAAGAGGAAGTAGAAAGTGCCATGAAAAGAAAAGACTCACTCAAAGAAAAGGCATGTCATGTTTGTATTAAAGTATAATTCTTGAGCACATATACTTAGTTACATCTCTGCCTCTGAAGGGAA